>NW_027656455.1:0-89064 GCF_964235325.1 Thermobia domestica
TGTTCTTATTTACCTGTCACCATTATATTTTATTAATGTCAAGTCACATATCTGCTTGTTCTTCCCTCCACGAAGTTTACTGATGACGAGACTAACACATTGTAACCTGACAATACATTCAGTTGGAAATGAATGTTACAGGCCATATTTGTCGAGTTTTGAGACGGTGAGCATTCTTATAAATTGCGGTATGAAACTAAGACATGTAAAACTAGGACTTCATTTCATATTCTTAGTGTTCTTGTGTTCTATCTACAGTAAAACTTAGGAACAATCTAGAAAGCAAATATAATATCTATATAATCGGACTGTTTTCATTCAGAAAAGTCTTAAGCTTGTGAGATCTTATGTTACTAGGAACCCACCTGAGTTGTACATTCACACCAAGTTTCTCATGTTATGCCAGTGTATAGATCATCCTATACATTCTTTTTATTTACAACTTTAGAAAAAATTAAGCATATTTAATGGTAATTGTACGTGATCTTTGATAATTTGTACGTATCGTGATTTCAAAGCATAATAATAAACCTGTTTGTAACTTGAAATTAGAATATCCTAACAAGATGAAATATATTTTACTTTGGAATAACGTGGCACTATATTATTTTCAAAATTATGAAATTGCAAACATAAATGTACTTGCCTATTCTACCGTTTTTTTTCAAATGATAAAAGTGTATCAATTAACTTTTTTATTCATTTGACAATCCGCAAGGTAACTATATACTCCGTGGTCATAAATATGGGTCTTTTATTCCAGGAATTATATTCACAAGTGGATCATCCTGGTTGGAACATAGAAGGATAAGCATGAAGGTGTTGAGCAATTTAGGCTTTGGAAAGAATTCTATGGAATCAATTATCATACATGAAGCTGTACGTTTAACAGAAATGTTGCAACACAGAAATGAAGAATGTGGATCCAAGGGAGTTCTAATGAACCACACATTTCACGCATCCGTTATGAATTGTCTGTGGGGATTCATTGCAGGGCATACCTTTAATTACGATGACCCATTGCTACATGAATTGATATATGCTTTTGAAGCACTGGAAATAACAGTCTTAAAATCTGGAGGAATTTTAAATGCATGTCCAGCACTTCGATTCATTGCTCCAGAGTTTTCAGGATATAATCATCAAATTAGGATGAAACAGTGTTTTGGAAAGTATATCCAGGTATTACTCGCTATAACTTTGAACTTTTTTTAAAAAAAAATACACAATGCATGAGATAAAACACGAGACTGGGTTTGTAAAACATAAACGATTAACAAGGGCAATCAACTTACTTTGGTTTATTCAAAGCAGAAGCTCCCTTTCTACGTTCACACCTTTAGATGATCCACTAAGGAATTTTGCAGCGTGTCACTCTTACTTCATATCCATACTATGATCATTCAAGTCCTTTTAACATATGAAATAGGCAACCGGAGAAATCATCGATCGCTAGCGTGTTTGAATTACGAGCATTAAAAGTTTAAATTTGAACAGATTTTCCAAAAAGTTTGAAGTAACCACTTTTTTTAAAAGATAGAAGCTTCATGTTTGATTTCGGAAGGTTTTCTTGGGTGTCCAACATAGTGGTGAGGTCAAAACGTATCCATTGTGTCGTTAGGGTGATAAAGTGTATTGGCCACGTCTATTTGACTGTATTGTCTATATAATATCACTCAAATAGTTCGCTTTTTAGAGTTTCCTTCTTAAAGCTTAACATCGTACTGTGACTGTAGCTCCTTCGGACGGTTCTACCGGGGAAGAGCAGTGGCCACGGCCCTTCTACCAAATGGCAACTTTCACGTGTTATTAGGTCTGAGAAGAGATACCGAGTATCTCAACGTGTTCGTGGTACCTCATCACGCTAAAGAGAGGTATTCCCGTATTGCTTTGACGATCCTACCGGGAGGGGAGTGTCGGATTCGTGCCTGCAAGGGGATTGACCGGAAGTGGGGGTGGGGCCAAACCCAGGAATCTGGGTAACGGCTCTGATCCTATGCCAAGGAAGAAACTTTGTAGGATATGGTCCGGAACCAAAATCAACATGTAACATTGGCTTCGGGATGAGATGCAAAGTATCTCGACGTGTGCGTGGTACCTCTACACGCGAAGGTGGTTGCCAGTTGAACGATAGAGTTAGACAGGGTCGGGAAGCGAGCCCCCTCGGGCATTGCCTGAGGTTCCTGGATTGGGTTGAACTCTGCCGGGCTGTGGTCATACCTTGGGATTCGGTAGCATATGGGAGCTAATCCCAGGAACCTGGGTAACGGTGAACATGTGCGGGAGGTGACCTTGCCTTGAACAGCTCTGGCACCATGCCTGCAGAATATGGTAGAGGCTGACCAACTAGCAGGATCGCTTCCACCAGTAGGTCAGCTGGTAAGCATTTAGGACTTCGGTCTGGTCGCGCAGTGCGCGTATCCCACTCCTTATAGAATGAGGGTTACATCGCAAGGCGAGTCAGGATTAGGGTACAAATCCTGGCGGTGCACCTTTTGCTTGAAAACTCAGGTCCAGTCACGAGCAACTACAGGCGAGGTGCCTTGTTTGGCGGTACCAGACCATTATAGAGACCGAACGGTCGCGGGCATGCTCTTGATGCATGCAATTAAGCATGGAATAGTAGACCACTAGCACCAACGTGTGACTGTAGCTACAAACAATGTAACAGTTCTTGTAACGTTACGCTTTCATTATTATTTTCGTTTTGTATGTTTATACATCGTTCTTCAGAACCACACATCAGTCTAAAATATAATATTTCTTTGGAGCCATAATTATTAAACTAATTGTTCAATATTTCTGAAGAGTATTTTCATTTAACAAAGACAGATGTAGTAGTAATTTTTCAATACAACCTTCTTTTATTTATGAATATGTTTTATGAAATTCATTGTAATGAGTCAACTGTTTACAGTTAACAATTTCTATACACTAACATATTGTACTATGTGCCGATTTTTCAATGCATTTTTTTGTGATACTTCTTCTATTACTAGATTTGTTAGCTATTATACTTTTGTTCGACTATTTCTCTCTCTCCTCTCTCTCTCTCTCTCTCTCTCTCTCTCTCTCTCTCTCTCTCTATATATATATATATATATATATATATATATATATATATATATTGTTACGAGCACTTGGGGGCTCAGTGGTAGAGTGCACTTTTCACACCCGGCGAAACTCCACCACTGTTACGGGTACTGGGGTGTAGTGGTTAGCGCAGGCCGCCGATTGGAAACCGGTGGCAAAATACTAACATCTCGGGGGCTCCACCATATCTAAGACGTGTGATAGAAACCACTCAGTGTGTGTTCATGACGAAGCGTGAGCACACACTATTCCGCTTAAAACAAGGATCATCAGGAACCCTGCCTTATACGGAGTTAGGAATCGCTTCTCTCTCTCTCTCTCTTCGCCCAGCCAGACGGGACTGTGAATAAATACATCCCGTATTTAATCTCAAATAATCCTATCCTCATAGATTCGCTGGTATGAAGTAAGGCTGAAAGAGAAAACGCATCGAAGTTGTAGCTCAGTTAATTCGTTGTCGGTCCTAAAACTACCGAGGTTCTATTTAACTCTAGGAGAAGTTCAATGAAGAGAGAAATTTCAGAATAGTATAGTTTATTACAATGATAGGATAGTATACAGAACGGGTACAAGCGAGAAGACAGAATGAACTAATTACTAAATTCTCAATACTTACTAAATTCTCAGTAACTACTAAGGGCACGATAACTTAGTTGAGCCATATTCAAGTCTAGTATTGTCTCTTGGCTATTCCAAACGACTAAGTTCTCAGAGGCGTCGTTATTCTATTAACATTATGCTATTAACTTCTGTTTAAAGTCGCGAAAAAGAATAAAAATCGTAAAAAGGAGAAGAAAACGAAGAAACAAGTAAAGTCACGCTAAAGTGATTTAAGTTATTCCGAAGGGACATAGAAGTCTGTTTGATCCAGGCTATGTGCAGTGCAGGGCGAGGCCGATCGCCAATTCTAAGTTCGAACACTACATCTTACAGACAAACTCAGCGCAGCGGCTAAGTCCACACATACCTGATTGGTATCGGAGACTACCAGAGCAGGTCTGATCGTCTTGGAAGTCGAAGAAGAAATGAAGACCGGAACTGATCAAGGCCGTTTTCGAATCCTTACATAATACCTGCCCAAGGTCGACGTTGGACAGAAAACGGTGGGAGGAGGTGGAGTGGGAAGCTAGAAAAGAGAATGGAAGGATTGAGGTGGGGGTATGCTTTGAGCAAGCTACACTAGCGCCATGTTTCAACCTGGTGGGTAAACGGCTAATCCAACCGGCTTTATTTGCTACAGAAATGCTTCGCTAAGGATACTTTTGATAATACGCATTTTTCTTATTTATTATTGTTTTACACAAGGTACAGTACGATTTATATTAATTATTTATGCATAATTTCCTCAGCCCTGAAGTCCCTTCTGTCGGCTTCAGCCGGTTGGAGGCCTATGCAACCAGGTTAACAGAAGTAATTAACGCATTCCCCGACACAGTCATCCCGAACCTCCTCCGTCCCATCAATGCCTCCACGTTCCCCACAAGGAGCGCAGAGTTGTTCACAATCCAGGAATCGAAAGCCGGCTATCAGGCTTACGCGCCTTATGTAACAATATATATATATATATATATATATATATATATATATATATATATATATATATATATATATATATATATATATATATATATATATATAATGAAACGATTAATTATAAATACCAAGGAGTTGTTGATTGAATTTAGCACACCTGAAAAATCATCTTGAAGACATAGAAAAATTGATATTTTTTAATGAGAATACAGTCGAATAGGAGTAGCAAATACATTTTTAACAGTTTAATAACCTTGTGTGCGAAATGAGTGGCAATTTGGAAGTTATAGGATGTCATTATCCTTTGCCTCCTCCACAATAAATACCCATACCTTGCAAAATGCGTACGTTTTGACCTAATCATTTTATTGTGCACTCTGATTCCAAAAATGAAACACCTATTTAAAAAAAAATGGCTACCTCAAATTTTTCGCAAAACCTGTTCAATTTTGAACTTTTTCACTCAAATTCGAGCACATTTGCGATCGAGGATTTCTCCGACTGTCTAATGTTTTTATATGTGAAAAGGAGTCGAATTAGCATAGTATCGATATGAAGTCAGAGTGACATCCCGCGACCTTTCCCTGTAAGTCAATGAATGACTTCTGAAAGTCTCGGACTATAACGATGTTCAAGGATCCCACCATATCTTTTTGGGTGATGGTGTAAAAAAAATCAAAATAGTGGTGGTGTTAATAGTTGTTGAATAAAACTATACTCGTACTACTGATAGTGTTAATAATGACATTAATACTTGTTGGCTAAATATAACTAAATTTACAACATATAAGCCATGTAGATATATAATAGTAATTAAGGTATTCCTATAAAAGTATCTATATCCACTTTAAATGTTTATACACTATTAAAAGAATATTTTAGTGAACTTTCTAAACTAATCTGAATAGCATTAAATTCACATAAGAACTCCAGAATATAAGGTTCCTCTAAATGTAGGTCTATTTTCCTTGCTGCTTTTAAGATATTATTATTAAATTTAGAGGTTATTGGGTCAATTAAACTACTTTGTATGCAAATAAATAATTTGTATACAAAGAACTTTAATTGACCTAATAACAGCTAAAATTAATAATAAGCTCTTAAAAGTAGCATGATCAAATTACAATTAAAATATACTTTGAGGACCGGTCTCTGAAAGTTTTTTGTACCTGAAAGTTGTCCAATTAGCAATTCAAAGAATACTCTGTGACATCTGAATTGTGTCATGTTTCTCTCCTTAAATTTCGACGTCTACAAATAAATTTATTTAGGTGTGTCCTCATAAATGTTCCTTGTTAAGGAACAAACTCTCGGAAATATTTTCTCACCCTGTAAGTTTCGGTAGTTCAAAAGACATGGTATGCACCTTCAAAACTTCCCTTCTCCATACATTAAAAGTTGAAACAAACAGCGGTTCTGAAGCACCCTTACTGAGCTTTTAAAATTTATATTTCGATTTTCATCTTTAAGTTATTTAAATGATTCAGAAACAATGAATGGAGGCAACAAAGTGATCTTTCGTAACAATTCATCAACAAAGTATAACTTAGTTTAAATGTTAATGATATATCTTCACAAAACTGTAATATATAGTTATAAGCGATGTCCATTTTGTTTAAATATAGCTTCAATGTATTAATTTCTTCTATATATCTTTATACGTGCAATAACATAAGATCATAATCACACTTGGAAGGTATAGTTTAATTGTTTGTTTCAAATTGGTTATTTTATGTACAAATCTTCCGACTTTCGCAGTTTTAACAATGCGAATAGATCAGAAGTATATACAACTAAGCAAAATTTGGAGCGTATATTGCATCTCCCATTGTATGCAATTTCAGCTATTTTTATGTTTGGATACTTTACTCCAGTTACTTTCAATATAATTTAACAGAAACATTTCTTCTCTTCCCAACTGCAGAATATGTTTGAAACACACAGAAAAAGTTACAATAGTAATAATTTACGACACTTGATAGACTGCTTCTTATATGAAATGGAGAAGGAAGACTCAACGTTAACAGGTATGCATATAGAATAGTACGAAATTAAATGTTGTAGACTAAAAAGAATCGAATAGTTAGAATTGAGTTATTTTCGCAGATCATATAGAAAAGAGAATACATTAGATAATACATAAGGAAATTGTCATTTAATTATACTGTACATTGCGATCGCCATGTATATCGAACTAAATGAAAGAGACACGTGGTAATGACCTAATTGTAAGCCAGAAGTGTCATCCATTTACTCTGAAGGTATGACATTAAAAACCAGAATTGCTTAAAAGAGAACTAGAGCTCAAAAGTGCAACTTTGAACATTGTACTTATCTATTTTTTTTTACTCAAAAAGTATAAAAAAGAAAAATCTTCAGAGTGTTCCAATAATAATTCAAACACGTGTCACATTTTGCGTAACTGTGTGATTCATCAATAGTATAAGTTTATAAAATAAATAAGTCTCCCAGTGAAAAATATGAGAATAAACACAATGGAGAGTTACGGATAAGGGAGGAGTTACTTCTCCCTGACCAATATGAACCAGATGTATTGTGTTTGTTCTAATTATACGGAGGGAAGAACGAACTCACAAGGAACGGACATCAACGTGTCATCCAGACACCCGAATCAAACCTAGTACAATCGATAAACGTAACAAAGATGTGTTCATGCACAAAACATTAGGTGCCATGGACAACAGAGTAGGTCCTTGGGTCCCATTAACTATGTTAGTATAAAGACAATCAAACTTGTAATGAAATAGCTATTGCATTAACACTGTTCATTAAAAGCACTGGTTTATAGTTCATTCACTTCAGCATGAAACAAGCTTTCGAGATGTCCTATGTGATGGAGCCCATAACTTGAACAGGGAAAGTTGGGAGAATGTCGGGAAAACTCCCTCCAAAAAGCTCTCCCATCAACTTTGGACCCTTGTGGAGTGGTCTGGGTAAAAGCACTCAATCCAAATATATCGCGAGAAACAGTAAAGGGGATAAGAAGTGTGTGTACCAAGTTTTGTATTGATAGACAGAATGGGTATGAGGAAAAAGCAACGCTTCTATTTTTGTGCATGAACATAACATTCTTATATTTATCGAATGGACTATGTTTCATTCAGATGTCCGGATGACACGTTCATGTCCGTTCCTTGTGAGTGTGTGCCAGCACGCTACTCTCTTTTCGTAATCTGCTGTGTATTATCGGTGTAGGGAAAAGCGCCTCACGACAACCTACCGGGAAATATAAGCTCCAGCCGGATCTCGAAATGATGACGAACCTGTGCCAACTAATATTTTTTGATATGGAAGGAGAGTACTGGAAGTGGTCCTTCTCCTGAACTCCGAAAGTTCGTACTTGACTATGACAGCAGTCCATCCTACATTACCCAGTGGGTCCAGTAATACTCGGTGTATGTCTAACGCCGTTAGAAGTACCGTATTGCTTGAAAGACAGTACCGGGAAAAAGTTTGCTTCTTATCCCAGAGTTTAAGATACTGACACTCTGGGTAAAGGGTAACAGATGATAATAAAGTTAAACCGTTTACGCGTGTCTTTCACTATCTACACACATGTTTCTTTAATTATCCACCAATCTATTCATCACAAATTACTTGCAACCCAACATTAGTGTTTTTAACATTTTAAGTTTAGGAGATAAATAAAATACTTCATTTCGGAATTACTGTTCCACAGCAGGCGCTGTAATTCAACCAATCAAATCAAATGAAGAATGATTTAATACAAATCCATAACTACGACGATTAGAAAAAATTCACGATAATCTACCCATACGGAATACATGCATTGTTTCCAGATCTTACAAATATGTGCATGGAATCACTGTCAAACCCAGTCATATTTATGGCTAAATTTTTATACTCCTGGAAGTCCCTGTCTATCAGCAAAACTACAATTTTTATCGATTTTCAGGATAAGGTCCTCTAGCTTATAGGAAATGACTTCTTTGATAACGAAATGTATTTTAAGTACTTCCTTCAGTTAGTGAAAAGGTCAAAGTCACAGGGATCATATTTGTTGAGTGCAGGTCTGCTCAGGGGCCTTGTATTCCAAAGCGTAGAATTGTGACTATGGATATTGCCCTACAGAATAATAATAGGATGTGCATGGAACTATTGTCCCTTCGTGAACAAAGCAGGATTAAGATGATGTAATTAGAACCTCTGCTAGAACGCGACGTTTACTGTGCGGTTAGGAGAACCCGCAAGATGGAATGTGTTCACATGATACGCATTACACACCACTATAAGAATTGGTTTAAACTTGAATTTTGGAGGAATTTTTGGGAATTTGCCTGGAGAAAAAGAGTGAGATAATTCATTAAAATGTTTCAATTCAGGATCGTACAACTGCGCCAGGGTTTCGTCCATGGTGATGATTCGATCCAGAAGCGCTTGTGCACCCACTTTATAATGCCCTAAACAGTAACTTGTAAAAGTTTAGGGTGATGAACATAATTTGATTTTGAGACTGATAGCACGTAATATAACACATAAAACAAATACCAGTGTAATTATCTCCCTTGCTATCCAGCCCTGATTCGCCGAAAAACCAACTCCAAGTACAGGGCTTCTTGGACAGGATTTCTGCACGTGGTGAATCCTCCTCTGTTTTACAACTTTGTCGGAATGCTGCATCTGAGCGGTAGGTAAGTCTGAAATAAAAATATTTCATTATCATAGATTTCCAGGAGACCTACAAGAAACTGTCTATAGTTTCTGCCCCAGGACAACTTAATCTGTATGTAACGTTGCTCCAATTTCGGAAACATGATTATGGTAGTATAATTTCACACCGAAATTTAACTACTATGTCTTCGTATGCATCCAAATATTACACGAGCAACCCTGATTGCTATGAATAGCTTTTTACTATGTGTGCTAGTAACAGCTACACAATCGTGTCTTCATTTACAATGTGACCACATTGTTGCCAGTGCTTCTTCTTACTCCTCATAAATTTACATAAAATGTAGTGTTCACACCATACAATTTCTCACTGTTACAGTTACTTTCCCTCTTAATGTTCATATTTACAGAGGCAACTTGTAGCGACATAATAACAGATATGCTCCTTGGTGGCTTGGACACAGCTAGTAACACGTTAAGCCTCTTTATCTTATATATGGTGCTGCATCCCGAAGTTCAGGAAAAGGTCCAGAAAGAAATAGACACGGTTATAGGAGATAACAATTCACCGTCCTACGTCAATCACGTTAAAAGGTAAGGAACAAACTAATGATTCTTTTGTATATAATTTAACTTGTTTCACAAACAAAAAGAAAGAAGTTTCAAATTTTACATGTTCCAAAGACAGATTTCCCCATTTTTTATGCAGGGTTTGTTCCGTAAAGTAATGAGATTGGTATCCACTTGACACTGCAGTAGCCAGCAGCGATCCCAGTGCACCAGGCGGCGATCCCTCCGAGCTCTAACGTTTTCCTCACGTTCTCTGCCGTGGCAAAAATTAAATAACAGCTTTAGCCCCACGCGTGATCCTCACTACGTCAGAGCTCTGATGCGACTGTCGCCGGCGTGTTGCTTAGCTTAGACCCCCCATCACATATCTCACCGCCGGGGAGCACGCTGCTGTTAACTGGAGCACCGTGCAGAGACCAGTCTCTATACTTTACAGATAAATCCTGTATATACGTAGATCATGTCAATAAATTTATACATAACTTAATATACGGTATCTGAATATTCTTTTCTCTGTTGTATCCTTACTATATTTTGCGTTCAATGTACAACGGAATAAAGTCACCTTAGGTCAGTTTGAATGTTTTTGCCTTTCAGATATCTACTTGAACCTCCTTCCAGAGTGGAAATGAATCATGTCTTGATATAGTAAATAACGCTTACAAAAAGAAAACGAAGTGACAACGTCTCCATGCGCTTGATTCCAACACACAAACTTATCTCAATTTCTCATAACTTGGTTATTTGAGATAATTTCGCTTGCTCTGAATGGGTCATATATGCATGTAGTATATTACTTACTCAACCGACGTCGTTGCTCTAATGATATAGAAAAAAATGTTACATGACATTTTCCAGCTATACGTCCCACACAGTTTCGGACTGGCTACAAGTTGGCCCCGGCGGCTGGTATATTATGTTGCCCCGAATTCTCAATCCTCCCAACCACCATTACCCCAACTGGCCACTGTTTTCCCACGATAAAAGCACACTATCATCTTAGATAAAGAACCTTATTCTTTAGTACTCACACCATAATTATACCATAAAGATCATAATATAAAATCAGAGTTTATGTTACGTAACAATATTTATGAGAATAACACAGACAAAATTATGAATTTACTATTCTAGACAGTTCGATGCAAATAGCCGCAACGTCATCTGTTGGGCGATTCTAAGCGTTACGCACGGGACATTTGTACACAAAAACTGCTTTTTTAAACAAAAACTTATTTTCAAATAAAATAAAAAGTCTCTTAAAATTAGGGGGAAATTATTAGTGCATAGTTAAATAAAATGAAACACTCAAAACAATCGCAAATTTGAGTTATAAGCCAACATTAAGCGTTACGCACGGAACTCAGACAAAAAGCTCATTTAACAACCTCAATTTCATTGGACATTCTCTTCGATTTATGCATTCTCTGTGCATTTTTATTTTATATGCCATTACTTATGTTCTACATTCATCCACCTTACTGTGCATTATATTTTTAAATTGAAAAATAGAATTTAATTAGCTTGTCATTGTCTTCTTTTTCGACTCACCGTTACGCACGGGACAGAAAAGTAACGATGCAATTTTTTGGTTATTCTAAGACTGTTGCTATGCAATATCCTTACTAAGAGGTTGATATTTTAAGATTAACACTTGGACATTAACAATCATAAAAAAATTGCATTCATAATTTAATTTAAAGGAATTAAATTACATTCCAAATTATAAAAGTCCAACTTTGCTAGGCAATTTGCTGAGTCGCAACAAATTTTTAATGGAACGCTCAAAGAGCTTGATGTATACAAGCTGCCGCTGCGACTGTTGACAAGAATATTAGTTGTCGCAGACGTTATTTTACATTTTTTCTCTTTCTCCTAACCTCCTCTATATATATATATATATATATATATATATATATATTATTTTGGCCTGCTTTTCATTTGACCCTTGTCTGGGCGACGATCGCCGCCTAGCCACCAGGACCAGTTTGGGACTGGTCCCACAGTTATGCTCTGAAAGAAAATGACCGCTGCACGATTGACATTTAAGCAAAAGAAGGTCATTTTAGAGTGGTATTGCAATGTTGAAATGAGCTGAAGTATAATATGAGTGGAGGCGTAATTTTGAAACAGGTCCTCCTATACGTTCGACAATTACACAATGTTGTGTTAAGTTTGAGACGTTTGATGCCATTTGATAAGTATAAAATGGAAGATCGCAAAGATGTATAGCTTGAAATCCTGTTTCTTGAACTTTGGTCTTATAAAAATTGCAATCAAGTTGAACACCTTCAGTAACTGTACAGATGCGTGTAACGTGTATTGTGCTTAATTGAGATATGTATAAAATTACCCTCTAACACATAATATAGAATTTGTTTTCGTTAAAAATATGTACATGCATTTCTGGAGAAAATCTGAAAATTTTCACAGTAACGTACATTTTATGATTGTTCCTTTTTTAAAATGTGATTTACAATCAAAGATAATAGTGATTTAGTATTAATAAGCTGTTTCTTATATCTCTTTTATTCATGATATGCTCTATACAAATTTTGTTTGTGGGTGGGTTAAGTTGATTGATTCACAATAGCAAGGAATTTGTGTAAATCGTTTTCCACTCTCTTGACATATGCAGTTCTAAGTGAATTTCTAGTGATTATATATCAATTAATTAAAAATGCCCCACTCTAATCCAGCTAGAGAAACAGAAAATATTGAAACGTGCAGATACTCACTTCCTTTTTGTGTAAAGAAATCGTATTGGGACATCCTCACTAAACTAACTAACTAAATTTATGTCCTATGGAACCTGGAGGTTCAATGCCGCATTCACAAAAGCTCTCTACTGACTTCTGTTCTTAGCCAATTGGATCCAGTTTCTCCTTTCTTTTCCTATTTCTGCAAAATCCATCTTAATATTGTCCTCCCATCTGTGCTTAGGTCTTCCTAATGGTCGTTTTCCGATTGTTCTTCCAGTTAAGACTTTGAAAGCGTTTCTACTTTCTTCCATTCTGGTTACATGACCTGCCCACCTGAGCCTAACGGGTTTGGTAAACCGTATCAGTTATGTAGTTCCTCGTTATGAAATTACTCCCACCCCCCATTCCCGTTCTTCTTTGGTCTGAATATTCGTCTCAGGATCTTGTTCTCAAATACTTTCAGTCTACGTTCTTCACTCAGAGTAAGTGACCATGTTTCGCAACCATACAGAACAACAGGAATGATAATAGTTTTCTATATTTTAAGCTACAAATTCTTCGACAGAATTTACGACAACAAAAGATTTTGAACTGAATAACAACACAACTTGCCTGCTTTCAGTCGACATTTAATTTCTTCGTGAATATAATTTTCGTCTCTTAGTAAAGATCCTATATATTTGAAAGTGTCCACTTATCTGATATTTTAACGCATCTATAATTTGCCGTATAACTTGTGGTGGGACAGGGGGCAACTGTCCGCCAGGGAAGCTTACCGTCCTTTCAAGGGGACCCATTTTAAGACAAAATTTTCTTATTTTATATACGATACTCATATGAAATTATAAATGAAGCATCAAACAAGTTAACAACATTACATAAACAAAATAACACACAAAAGGTAAATGAAACAAAATGATTCGTGGGCTCATTTCAGGAAAAAAAATGTCTATTATTAAGACCCTACAATTAATATTTATTCGTATGGCTTTGATATTTGTGAGTATCGTCCCCTTAATTAATTTGTCCTGTATGGCCCCAGAGGCGTAACTAACCTTGCCGTGCGGGAGGGCCTAAAGGCTCTGGGGGCCCCATAGAGAGTTTGAGAAAGATGGAAAGAGATGTCCCAAAAATTAGAAAAAGAAATTTTTCCTATAAGCCCAACTACGCGTATTAATGCTTGCCCCCCCCCCCCCAGAAAAAATCTAAGTTACGAAGCTGACTACGATTCCGACCAACTTCCATGTATCTCATTAAAGACATACTCACTAAACACACAGTAATAAATCGATCATACATATCCTCATAGTTAAAACTACAAGAGGACTAGGTTAAAATATGGAAGTGAGAAATTCAAACATTTTCAGAACTGCAACTAAAAAATATATCTGCATAAGTGCTATTAATATTTTATATTGTGAAATCATAGTTTTCACGTTTAAAAACATAATTTTGGGGAAGAAGTTTTAGCTACATTTTAAAATCTTTAACTCTCTTTGCTATTGTTGTGTTTTTGTGTCATAAGCGAATGTCTGGTGTTGTAACTCAATGTTGCAAACTATTTGGTTACCTTATTGTAAAATATTGTACTGCATAATGTGTTTGTAAACAATAACACAATCGTCGTACAGCATGTTGAAAGATATTTCAGTTTAGTGTGATGTCAAAACGAATGATGTAAGGGACATTTTTAGTTGATCTATGTGCTTTTGAGAATTCTTACATCCACAGTATTCTTCATTGTACTAGGAGTCTGAGTTTATTAGTCTAGGAAAACGCTGAAGCAGAATAAAATATCCATTCTCAGGACATTTACACGGGGGTGAAGGTATGTTCTTTCCAATCAGAAACCTATCTACAACATTCTAACCTGACATTTATATCTATTATATATCCTACAGACATGCTACTCAAACAAATCCACAGACATGCTACTCAAACAAACCCACAGACATGCTCAACACAACTTACACTCAGTTTAGTTTATTATGAATACACTTTTAATAATTCAGTGACTTGCTTTTTTATTTTGTCACGGATCTATTTGGACGTTAAACAAACAGTGGTGGAACATCCCCGAATTATCAACACAAATAATTTGCACATCAAAGTTGCGTTAAACGTGTACTGTTAGTTCCAGATACAGGTGCATTTTGAGTTTGCCACGAAACTCTAACAGCTACACCCTACACCATTTTGATAAAAGAAACTCAGGTTCACAATATATAAGTTGATAACAAACGTATCCATTATAACAGTGCATAAAAACTTATTTCTCAAGAAAACCTAAGACGTTTAATTTAATAAAGAAAAGAAAAGTAGTCATTTTGTTGCACGGTTATGCCATCTAAACTAAACTAGGTGGTGATGGACGAAATGGATTATTATGAAAGAATTGGGAAACTGTGCATATGAGAGGAAACGAAACAATCCCGAGAAAACCCCTGAATATGTGAGTTGTCCGTCAGAAACTCACATAGCACGTAATCGATACAAGGGACTTCTCGCGCCAGAAGTAAGAGCTCAAACATTATCTAATTTTTCGTCTTTTTTTTTCTTATTCTCACTTATTTTATATTTGTTATACTTTCCATGAATACAGGGTTTGAAAGGAACATAAACATTGAAAATACACCCTTTCCTTCAGAGAAACCCGAACACTCAATGGATTCTACTTTAACTTGCAGATCTACATTTCATATAGCCACAAAGATGATACTAATTTCAGTATCAAACTATGAAAACCAATATTGGATTTGCCTTCCAATTGTTTTCTAAAATTGCTCGACTACCCTGCATCGATCCACCGTGCCCCCTTGATCTTTTTTTTGGGGGGGGACATTAAATCAAAGAACCTAATGTTCCAAGTTATTTGATTGGATTATTTTTAACGTCCCTTTCGGTAGTGAGACTATATAGTTCGTGGAGCATAACCCAAGCCACGTTAATACCCGTTGGGAATCTAAACCGGGTCTCCCGCTCCATAGACGTGACACTAATCATATCACCAAAAAGAAGTCCCTTTGCGTTCAGGGAAACAAAATATTTTCCATTTCTTTACCTTGCAACTTTAAATTATTCTGTCCTAATTTTCCGCTGGTTATATAGAGTGACTCAGTGGTAGAACTATCATCTCTGGTGCTAAAGGTCCCTGATTAGGTAAACATGGAACGTAACAATAGAAATTCCATTTCGTTCATTTATGTATAACTGGTTACGTCATTCAACTGAATATCGAATTCGGTCCCTTTGAGTGAGATCAAAAAAGAATATGGTTTCTTTATCTAGACTAATGTAGTTTAAATCTAACTCTACTACTAAATGCTCTTCAATATTTCAATAACGCCAACACACTACGTGGAGTTCTAGTACTTATCTTCTATACTACGTGATATCATTATATTACTGATGTTTTAATAAATTACAGTATTTACATTGCACTCTCTTTTCTTTTATTCAGGATGCCCTACACAGTTGCCACTATTCTTGAGTTACAAAGGATAAGTCCAATAGTACCACTAGTTCCGAGAATGGCCATGGAAGATTTTGATCTACTGGACTACAAAATACCTAAGGTAAAAGACTGGCATGTTTTATTATTATTTTTGTGTGTGTGTGTGTGTGATAAAATAGTATTAAGTACATAGTATTGACATGAGATCATTTGATATTGCTACTTCATTTTAATATACAAACCATTGTTGCAGTGTTAAAGAGTGTCGTGCAAAATTGGGGAGACACATACCACACACAAACATAAACATACTTAAGACTTACGACTTTGTTCATATTCCATATATCAATATGACATTAACAACCATTTACTATGGCATAGACGATTTCTGTGGGAAAATGACTCACTGTAGGGGTAGTTTATTCTTGGGGTGAGTTTTTATTCGGATAATGTTCTTCAAAACGATTTAGAAGGTTTTGTTCATATTTCATAAATAAATATGTCATTGTTAAATTCACAATTTTACATAACTCATTTAACCTGAAAAAATCCACAAGGGTTAGATTACTTTTGGGGATGAGTCGTTTTAGAAGATCTACATATTAAAATGCTAGGTTTATACGTTTGTGGTCAAGAAGAGTTTATTTGTTTGGGGGTAGTTCTTTTCACACTGATATCTCGCAAATCGCAAGCTCTAGAATTATGTCAGTTTCACTGATCGATTGCAAATTTCTGTAGATTGTTCTGTTCTAATTGAGTATGTTTTTAAAAATGGCAGTTATTTCTTTATTACTTTTTTTTTACAGATACACTGGGAAGTATTAAAATTTTGAAAAATAAAGCATCACATCCTATGAGTTATAGATTCCAACACCAGACATTTATTTACGGGATTAGTATATCTCTTCGGTGTTTGTTTCATGGCCAAACAATAATGAAAAATGAAGGATAACCATTTCTCCAGTCTAAGATGAATCTTTATGGTTTTAAGTCTTTTGGGCCCAGTGAATACCATATATCACTGACGTTATAATTAATTGTTTGTGTAATGTACTTTCTTAATACCTACTACATGCAAGAAGAAAGAAAACAATGATCATATTTGAATTACAAACTCTAACCGCAAGTAGGCTCAAATCTCGCAAACGGTTCGAGATAGTCAAAAAATAACAGAAAAAATGTCCCTTTTATGATACCCTTTGCCGATTTTTATAATGATCTCCTTCACTTGTGTCTGTAAACTGACTTGTACAGATATTGTAAGAATGACAAGGAAATGCATGCTCACATGTGAATGATGTACTGTGTAGAAAGCACAGGTTTAGCTATTTTTATTAAAAACTTCTCAGGCGATTTTATTATAGGTCTAAATATTTCATAAACAAATATTTTATTAATAACTCTATAATTCTGAATAACTCATATTTTCTCTGAGAAAATCCACGAGGTATACTTTACTGTTGGAAAAGAGTTTATTAGATGATCGTTTCAAAAACAGTAATCAGACGATTCTGCTCATATTCAAAAAATAAATGACTCATTAATAGCCTCATAATATGGCATAACTCATTTGGCTTTAAAATTCCACAGAGGGTAGCTTACTCTTAAGGGTGAGTTCTTTTAACTATTTTCTCAGAAATGACCAAGTCAATTTGCTTCATATTTTAAATATAAATATTTCAAACTATAAGCATACAATATATGTGATAGGTCATTTCTTATGCAGCGAAAGCCGCTCAAGATTGTTCCTTCTAGGAGTGAGTTCTATCGGACGTTACTTTGAAATGACTCAAGCGAGTTTGTTCGTTTTCAATAAACAAACATTTCACTAATAGCACTACCCATAATTCTGCATAAAGTCAAGGGCGCCGATTCTGGGGGCGAGTGGGGGCGTTCCCCCAAAACTCATGTGGCCCCACTATTGTATTTCTGAATATACAATATTTGGCATAATTTGACGGCAATTTTTCTAAAAATCTTCATATATATATATACCTTTTGCATCTGAATGGGCCCCCCCAAATTTACAGAGAAATCGGCAAAGGGTAGTTTACTTTTAGGAGTCAGTTCTCTTCGGACAGAGTTTTCCGGAAACAACTATTAAATTTACTTGCATTTCAAACTTTCAGTAGTAAGTTGTCAGCTGTAACATAACGTGACTTAGATTAAGAAATTGAAACGAGCAAGTTGTAGTACGGTTGCCCGTATATCTTATTTCTTCACGTAGATGAATACCAGCATTATATTATCCAAAAACGTAACTAGTTGCAGTGTCGTACCGTTTTTTCAAACGATGAATGTATATATTTTAAAGATAATTGTTTCTTGAGAGCCAAAATTTTATATTCATACTTGCCAAGGATGAAAAACTAATATCAGCATACTGATTATAATAGTTAAAGAGCTTTTGAGTAATTCGTTTATTTTCTTTATGTCATGAATTAGCTGATGAAATTCTGGCGTTTTTCGGGAAACTAAAAGAAGCTGTAGATTGCTTACACAGGAGTTCTCACACTTTATTCTTTACGTATTTCAACTGCTCTAGTCCTCTCTTATAAGAGGCGTTTAAATCAAAGATACATGATAAAAGCTCACTTCATTGTAGATATGAACTATTCACAAAAGTTCATTGCTTTGTGAATTTGTGTAGAGGATGTACATAAAAAAACTATAAAATAGAAATTATCACCTCATCTCATCTTATTTTCTACAACATTGAGACGAATATAACTTGTTAATGTATATATCAAATTAACTTCTTGCCTTCCAGGTGCCATTTTGCTATGTGCGTGCTGTAATACCAAGTTTTCGTTTATCGTTCGAAGACTATCCAGACCGTTATATAGGGCATAGTTATTGTTCATATAAAGTTCAGTGAATATCATTTTTGTACAATAGCACACACACACACACATCCACACACAAAAAAATATCTGCATTGTGGAACATTTGTTTGGAAAAAGGGAAATTTTGATATTCTGAAGGGATTTTATGCTGCTTAAGGTTGGCAACACTGACTGATAATCAAAGACAAATTATCTGTACTTTTTCATCTTTCTAATCTCAAAGTTGCCAATTGTTTTTCGTCAAAACAAATACATATGTGCGTGATTGCATGCTTCCTTAGACCCGTCAACTACTCGGAGAAACCTTTTTTTTTTGTCCTTTCTTTCAGTTAAGTACTGTCGCCTAAGGAAAAATAGTAGACCTAAGTCTTGCCTTATATCCACTAACAAATTTCATCATATCCAGGATTAATACAATCCTTAATAAAGGATACGTTTTCATGCTATCCCCATGGATGTCACTGGTATTTTGCTACGGAGTATTTTATGATATCCACATTTATGTCACTGGAACGCAAGGGGGTTAAGGGTCTCCTGCAATATTCTATTTTTAGAATACATTTTGTACCTCCTACGCCGTTATGAAACACCTATTAGTTAATTTTTACATGTAAAAATCCAGATCGAAGTAGATACTAACTATATTCATAAATGTTTCTAAAAGCTTCATTTTCCGATGACGATAAGACAGATATTGTCCATTTGAATATGAAGAAAACATATTGAAATCGCAGTCTTTCCCATAGAATTTCTATAACGCTGAGACATATGTTGAACATAACAAAATGGGATAACTGGAAGCAAATTTGGGAAAGGAGAGGCTAATTACAAAGTTGTAAAGACTTCAGTTTCCATGTAAGTTGTGAAAACTTCACATTCTGAGTTTTCTCTCAGTGACAATTAATTTTGTGCGAAACAGAAACTATGCAGCCCTGTGAGTTTAGGCAGATACCATTCCTACTGAACACTGGTGGCCAACTCGAAATTTCTAGTCGCCAATGGCGACCTAACGACCGGATATTTTGCGCCTTGCACTACCCTACAATTCACAATTTCTTGTTCACAGGGTTTGTATTTTTATTCATGCACTGTTGAGTTGTTTAATCACTTTTGGTTATGTTTTCTTTTCGGAAGATTTGGTTTGAAATTGCCATCAATTAGTTCGATCATTTTTTTTGCACTTTTGTTAATATAGTATTGTAAAGAAAAAGCAATTTGGCTTAACAGTCCTCTATGGGCCTGAGCCTCTCCAACACCATCTGTTAGCGACCGCTAAATTACATCCAGTCTAGCGACTAACACGTGTTGAGCACGTTGCGTCGCCCTGTCTCTATCACACGTGTCAGGAGCTTCCTAGACCTAGGGGCCGTCACGTCTTTTATATACGTGACTCCGCAGTTTGCCTCACGACGCTGGATGGACTTCGAAAATTGGGAAAGACCGGCCGGAAATCGAACCGGAGACCACGCGGACATGAATCAAACATTCAAACGACAAGACAGTGGTGTTCTTTTCCTAATACAGTATTCTCTTAAAAGTACATTACCTCAAGTATTTCAGTATCGTTGTATAATAGTGTTATTTGCACGACATTTCTTCACGAAGTTACACAAAACTGTATGCTATGCAATTTCCTATATTTAAAGTGTTGTTCATTGTAGATTTATATCTATCTATCTATCTATCTATCTATCTATCTATATATATATATATATATATATATATATATAATGCACAATACGTTAAATATAAGAAATTGCATGCAGTTTTGTACAACTTCGTGAAGAAATGTCGTTCACGTCACATACGTCACACCATTATTCACATTTCACGGCATTATATATACACACCGATATATATACACGCCACACCATTATTCAGAAATTACGATTCTAACCAGCAACAGTAGTTTCTTACCTTCTAATAACACATACTTTTATTTTTTTAAAAAATTCAAATATCAGTAGTTATTGTAATTTGTAAAAAGAAATCAGTTTAGGCGGATATCCATTACCATAAACGCACCTGTTCCCTATTGACACATGCACACACTCTGTTACGCGGGCCCAACATCTATAACATTTTCTAAATGACAGTACATACAATTCTGGTTTATATCTAGCACAAGTTCATGTGAATTTTTCAGATTAATAATTTTTGTGCCTTAAGAGTTTGCAGGAATATTATCAATTTATCATGAATTTATACCCAGTGAATTGTAAACGCGGCAAGGAAATAGCACTCCAGAACACACTATTAGAGCAAGAAAAGTGATCTGAAGGATTTTTATAAAGATGTCCTTATATTCTTAACCGCTACGGAAATCTCCTTTACATTGAAATTAAGGTATTATATGAGCACAAACCTCTGTATGACTCATGTTTTGAGACGAAGAAATATATATTCACTAAATTCCGAGTGCGTACTTGTTCTCAATTTGAACCAATAGGACCATTACGTGTTCCTTTGATTCCTTTATTTCCTTCCTTTCGCTCTTTCCTTTCTTGAATCTAGTACACTTCTTACAATTCGTTTGGTTTAACAAAATATTAGATCCTAGGGAAAAGCAATATGTGATGTCGGAACCATCTGTTGAGCGTTACTGAAAGCTTACGATAAGAAGTGAACTCACAGCAACTTTCAGGTAGTGCTGCCTCTATGTGGCGATTTACGGAACTACTTGTTCCTCAGAAGTATTTAAGTGCTGAGCGAACCTCCTTTCAACTGATCTGAGGCACGCTGAAGAGAGGAGGAGACTCACAGAGAAGAATTTCACGCTGAAGATGCTGTTTGCTGTATTGGAAGACGCCGTGACACACTGGGAGACCTTGCGGTGTTAACGAAGGTGTGGTCAGAAGCAAGACACCAAAGAAACAGAATAGTCTTTTGAGATAATTCTGTGTTTAAAGAGAAGAGTTCGTGAATAATAAAATTGATCTCACAACACTTAACACTCACCGCTTCTTGAGGAAATAGGCATTGTTTTCCGTCGGCTTGACCCCCTATTGTGGACCAAGATTCGCACTGGCCATATAGGTTGTACAGCCCTTGGCGACAGTCGGCTGACGGGAACGCAACACTATCTCTTTGGGATAGCATTAGCGAAGCATACACACGCAGTTAAAGTTACCTATCCTTTGCACATCTGGCCCTTGTCAGGACCATTCCCAGCTACCACATTTGCAAGCTCAATTTCCGGCCCTGTTTAGAGCCATGCCACGGGTACAGAAGACGCCTGCCAGGAAGGTTGCAGATGAGGTGGGAGCAGCCAACAAACACAACCAGAGAAAGCAACACGAAACAAGAAGGCAAACCTATGCCGATGAAGAAGACAGCAGAGGTGAAGCAAGGGAGTTGCAGGAGCAGATCGTGAGCACAATGCTGGACGCCGATGCATTGCTGGCGCTGTCAGTGCCACCGGTGCTCATCCAAAATGTTAACAGCAGATTTTCCGAACAAGACGTAAGTGCCATTATAGAAGAGAGGATGGATCCCAGGGAATTCAGTGCAGTTGACGAGAAGGACTACTTTGGAGTATACTTCAAGTCAGCAGCAGCGAGAGAAATCTTTCTCAAGGTCTTCAGGGCAGCTGAATTTGGGTCCCGTGCTATTTTCTATGAGAGAGAAAAGAGATGCTAAGAAGACGGGGTGTCGCTGACGCCTATCACACCAAACCAGCACCGCAGCAAACAGGGTTCCGGGCCTTATGAGGACCATCCCACAGCTCCAGATCTATCCCAAGACGGACTGAACGTTGACAACCAAGCAGTTTTCCAACCAGAAATCTCAAGTGAGAAAGCCGATAAAGAAGATCACCACTTCCAGGTAGTTTAACGCAGAGGAAGAAAGAAGAAAAATTCAGAAGAGAAGACAACAGAAACAGTGTCAAAAAATCTCACACAGGAAGGAACCAAACTCTCAGAAGAAAAGACCAAACACACACAGGTGGAAACCAGTCACATACAGGTGAAAACCAAACCAGCTAAAGTGGGAAATGAGCAACAGGCACAAACCAAAAACTCAGCCCCTTCTCAGGACCAAAGCAAAACTTTAACTACCAATCAGAAGCCCCCAACTAGCAGCCTACCAGAAGCCAGTCAAGATGGAGGGAAGAACCAAACACCAAAACCTAACCAGAGGAAGAAGAAGATACACATGTTCACGTGTGTAATTAAAGGCTTTCCCACAACCAAGGATCTAAAAAGCCTGCAAGAAGAACTACAGAAGCAAAACATACAGTTTACCAGCCTGAACAGAATCCAATCAAACGATGGCCCAACTCCACTAGTGAGAATGTTTACAACACATCCAGAAGACGTCAACAAGCTCATTACACAAGGCCTACAGACAGAATCAAAGACTTACAGAGTAGAACAATCAAGAAGCCAACCTCGACCATCACCCTGTTGGAATTGTTACGCATATGGGCACCGGAAGTTTCAATGTACCAGCGAGAGAGTGTGCCACAGGTGTGGCCAAACGCACAAAGACCCATGTAATATGGCAACAAACAGGAACTTCTGTGCCACATGCAAAACTACTGGCCACAGAACAGGAAGTAGCGAATGTCCCATGAGACCGAAGACCTCAACTCAAATCATGAAGCCAAAACTTATCACAGAAGAAAACTTTACAAAAACAGGCCCTTATCAGGGACAAACGAAAACAACAAATCAACAAGCAGAGAAAGATGTCCTACAAAAACAAGACGAAACCCACAACCACATCACATCTGAAGCAATAGACGAAGCTATTAATAGAGCAACGCAACAAATAGTAACGTGGGTTACATCAATATTAACGATCACGACGCCACCAGCGAACAGACCCAGACTCACCGATGCAATAGCTACAGCAATAAAAAAGATCTTCCACTTGACAATAAACACCATATCTACAACAACCGGCGAACTGTATGTCACCAAACCTCAGATAGCCACCAGAAGCAGACAAAACGGGGGAAGCAGCGCCAAATCCAAACCGACAGAGGGAAGAGAGGGACATGGATAAGTTGCAACCACCGAAAACCGATGACGACCAGGCGAGGCCAAGGACCAAGTTGCATGCTTAAAAATAACACAAAGACCCACTAACCAAACTTGCCCACCAAATTACAGACAACTAACAAGTTAGATTAAAACACACCCAGCTTTTAAGTTAGATTAAATACAGACAGTAAAATAATAATTTTACATGGGTTTTTCCACCCCTTCTTAGTGTGGTTTACCATGTAAATAACTTGAGCATGTGCATGACCGATAAAGGGGGTATTCCTGGACTCCATGTGTTTCCCAGGTTTTTCCCTCCTACTACCCAAGCCAATGGTGAGGTGAAAAATCTTCACGCGCTTTCCTATCTTCTATTTTACTCTTCTTTCTTGTTCTAATACACACTGCCCGGTAAATGTCTTAGGATAAAAACCGCGGCGCGACACCACAGACGACATGCTGCTTTAGATCTCTAACTGCATGTAGGAGGTGCACGTAGATATAGGTTGGTGCATCACTCAAGGGGGCGAGCTTTCTTGCTAAGGGGCCCTCTCTATTCTCTAATTTATTTCCGTATTTCCTTTCAACTAACCTGATAGGAGATGAAAATTAGCATTGTCACGATATCGCTTTCACCCGAGATCAACTATAAATAAATATTACAATTACTTTTTCAACTATGAATAAAAAACTATCCAATAATACCAAACGCAACCCCCTATCTCCACCCCTTCGGGGTATGCGGAGTAACTTTAAAATTTTAAATGGGAACCCCTATTTCTTATTACAGCTTTGGATTCTCCAGAAAAAGTAACAGTGATTTGACCCAAAATTGAAAACAGGGTCTTCGCAGAGGGCGATTGAATCGACACGCAAAAAAAAGACGGAGCAGCAAAACGTTAAGAAAATGCTAATTATCAGTCCTGGCTTCTGTGGTCGCACGGTAAGCGTGTTCGGTTGTAGAGTCAGAGGTTCTGAGTTCAATCCCGACTCGAGTATTTGTTCTCTTATTTCCCCAAATAAATTCTATACGTTTTAATTTCAATTAGTACTTTATTGAAGTTACATAGAATACAAATTTCGATAATTGCTTTGCAAGCTTTCTTTATGGAGTAGTTGTTAGTAATAGGGTTATTAGGGTTAGAGTTCATAGGGTTATTTACAACCAAATAAACCATTTTTGTCGCCACTCTTTTCTTGCAAATTAATAAATATGGACAAATGCATTATTTTTGATCGAACTTAAAATGTATGAATTCATTATTGAGGTATAAAAATCGACGTAAAATAAGCTACCCTGAGCGGGAATCGATCCCATGACTTCTGATTCCTCAGATCAGTACGCTAACCGTATGGCCACAGAGCACGATAGTGAGAGGCTATATTTTCATAATATTTTGCAGCCCCCATTTTTGTGTGTGTCGATTCAAGTGCCATCCGTGAAGGCACTGTTTTCAATTTTGGGTCAAATCACTGTCATATCTCCTGGAGAATCCAAATGTGCAATAAAAAAATGTGAATTTCCATTTAAAATTTTGAAGTTATTCCTCGTACCCCCAAAGAGAGTGGGGATAGGGGGTTGGGTTTGGTATTATTGGATAGCTTTTTCAAAACAATTTAACAAGTGTTATTTTTGTTTTGCTGAACTGTATATTTCACGAGATATTGGACCTTTCCGGGACTTTTTCCGCACCCTGTATTTATCATAGTCAGCGTTTTGGGTGTCCCCCAATTTTTACCTTCTAGATAAGCCACTGATACACAGAAATTTAGAACGCATTAAAACATGTACAAATAATTAATTATAACTTACAAGTTCATCATGTTCTATGTTTCAAATTTAAAACTTGAAATATTTTAAAGACATCATCACACAATACCACAGATTCAATATACTTATTACAGTAACATGGTTTAGTACAATCTAGAGTTATGATGTAACATTTTAATATGTCTCGTGAACTGTTTTGGGAACGGTTTTCTAGATTTACTTCCTAGCGTTTCCTGGTAAGAATTTATCTATAACCATTTAAGATATAACCGTCTAACCGTATCGTTTTATTCCACTTCAAGTTACAGTATATTTTGATGATGATGACGATTTTGAGTTTAACGTCCCTTTCAGCAGCGAGGCTATATGAGACGGAATCTATTGATTAACGTGGAATCCGAACCACCTAAGCTCCTGCCGGTAACGGATCCTGAGTCTTCCACACCAAAGGCGCGTAGACTATCCACTTAGCCACGGAGGATACAGTATATTTTCTAACATTTTAACCCTTTCAAGATTTCCACTTTTTGAGGTATACTTTAGACCTTCACCCAAACTGCTACTGCTTCATTACTATTTATCGTAGGATCATGGTTCATACCTTTTTTTAAAAGATAAAGCATACGTTCCACGGGAGATTTTTCGAAATTTTTTTTTTTTTCGAAATTTTGCGCCTCTCTGGCCCGGGATTGGGTTCACGTAAGGATCTGCGTTTCTCTAAAGAAAATATGTTGTTATGTACGTAATACCTGTGCAAAATGTCAATCTTGCGTTTTGAAAACTGAGGTCGGGAGAAATTTTTGAAAGTCTGAAAGTGAGCAAGTTTTTCATACATATAAAATACTTCAAATATATACTGCGTCATTATTATCTGACCTATTTGACTAGAGTCATGGTTCAAACGCCACTTTCTTCAGTATAACGTGCCCTCTCCAACGGTACCACTCATATGTCAGTATCATACACCTGAACCGGAAAAATCGGGAAAACTGCCAATTTTTCTGAGCAAATCACCTACGAGAACACTTGCGTTCGCCGCGCCCGGCCCCGGATTCATGTAGGGATCTGAAAAACTTTTAAAAATACCCAAAGGTGCACATAATTCGTATATAACGTTTAAATCTGATATCTTGAAAAATAAAGGGGTGAATTTTTTTTTGAAATTTCCCTTAAGAAAAAATAAAAAAGTCACGCCCCTCCGTCCAGCTGACCATCCGGTTCCAAAACGCATGTGGGGCGTTCTTTGATCCAACCTTTACTTGACCAATAGGAAAAAAACCGGCTTAAATACCTATTATAGAGCCTAAATAAGCGATCAAAGACAATACTATGCCATTGTAACAAAAGTTACCAAAAATCCTAAAAGGGTTAATACCATACCATTGTTCAAATGGAAATGATTAATAGACGCCTGCAACTTATCTAAAGTTCAATCAACGAAATAGTGTAACTTTGAAACATTGCAAATTGTCAGGCAATGGCAGACATAACGGTGATATATGCACTTGATTGGTTATACGTCTCTCAACAAACGTTTGTTAAATACATACTTTAATTATAATTATTTTACTGCACTTACCAACTTAAACCAAAATATTAACAAGATAAGTCTTAATTGAACCCACTTAAAGGAATGTACCGTCTCTGAGATTTTGTTACATTCTTGTAGTGCATCAGGAGTACTCAAATCTCAAACAACATTTAAGAGATGCCAATAATAATAATAGTATGTTGGGGAATGAATATTTATCTATTAGCCGTGTTTATTATGTGACATAGAACCTAGAAACAACGGGTGCTTTATTATTAGGTGATTGTACAACGATTTATAAACGAAAATCGCTGGAGAAACGTCAGGTGAAACTTATCAACATCTCAAAACCACACACTGTTAAAAATACTTTCTTAAATCTGAGAAATTATTCCTTATCTGTGCACCGAGATTATCTTTTCTTAGAAAGAAGAGTTTGAAACTGTCTAATGAGAAATGAAGAAAAGTAGATGAGGTTGTATAAAGCGAAAAGAGAAAATATACTGTTACTTTCGTTATGAATGAGAATTGCCAAAATCTCATTTCTAAGAAAATATTGTCTCGGTGCACAGATAAGAAGCTGTTTCTCACATTTAAGAAATTATTTTTAACAGTGCATAGCTTGAGGTACGACAGAACAACATAGTCCTGCAATGTCGAATAAATTACGTCGATTGTTTCTTTCTGAGATATGGATTTGTGCGTATTTTGTTAAGACTCTCGAACATACATGGAACGTCTTTGAGGGTTATAAGTGGTTGAGAGTTGCTCAGGTATCTATCCACATAATTTATCGTTTCTAACTCTTTTCTTTTCAAATGTTGCAATTTTAATGTTTACATTGAGAAAAAAATGGTATGTGACGTACGTAAATACATAGGTTACATGAGTACATCCTGTAATTTTTTTTTTTACTTAACGTATAGCAAAAGTATACCTGAAAAGTATATTTTATACATGCTTTCAGTATAAGTGTTCCGAATAAGCGTATTTTCCGTACAAACGAAAAAAGTGTATATAGGTAGTCAGTATCTCACATACAGATAGATGTATGTAACATATAGCTGATGGATGTAACATACGTATACGTATGTAATATCCGGAAGACTGTCAGATATCAGACATCCTGTAACGGCATGATGTATCACCTAAGGGCAGTACATATGTAGGATATGGTTAACGTATGCTCTGTACTGATTTACGTAGCAAACAAGTATACCGTATATTGGCACAATATATCGCTGTCCGGATAACGGATCGTTCTCAGTGTATGAGTTTATTAACCAAATTTTGGTATCGTACAATTAACTCACACGTGAATACCGTTATTTTTTTATTCGTTCCATTGTATATTCTAAATAATTTATGGCATTTTCAAGTTCTTTCCGTTACACAATTGTTTTTTTTATTTTTTTCTTAATGAATCTCCTATTTCAGGGTACACCTATCTGGCTCAGTTTACTATCTGCCCATAGGGACAAAGAAACGTGGGTTAATCCAGATGAATTTAATCCAGACAGATTTCTGAAAGATGGGCAAATTATTAACACAGAACATATTTTTCCGTATGGAGGAGGTAAGATATTCCGGCACTTCACGACTGACTTATAACTATACAGTTTTTTTAGAGTTACAACAAAGAATAAATTAAATTTATCTATTAATGTTATTATTTTACCATAATTATGCTGCAAATATTGAAAAATATTGATATGCCTAAGTGCCCTGCTCAAACGTAGGTTTAAACACAACTACCTTAAAGTGGCTAGACAGGTCATTACGAGTAAAGTAGGGTAGGGTAGCTTGTATCTTTTCCGCTGTGATTCAGAAAAGGTTATGCCAAACACAAAATTAAGATCAGAGAAATAGACTCTAATTTTGCATACAAAAGTTGTGTAATTATGGTTTCGCTACACTTGTAGACATTAATTAATAACTCTATATAACATTTCTTTAGTGTCAAGCAGGTAGAACCTTACTAAAAGTTATATTGATATATAAGTTTCCTTACTTGTTTAAAATATAACCTCGACGCAGGTCAGTGTATGGAAAAAGTAACAACATTTTAATGAGAATAAGAGTTTCAATGCCTTAACATTGCAACTACGAATCAATAAAGAACCGTAGGTAAAGTACGAAGCAGAAACATTTCATGTAGTAGAATACAAATTATTAATGCTGATGTATTTAGATTCACGCTATTAATGGGTATATTATAGTTTTAACTCAAAACGGCATTTCTTGGAATGTAGATCCACATTGGATAGCATACCAGCAGAATCAAGTAGATTTGAAAATTCGGTGCAAATTTCGGAAATATAAAATAAAATTTCAAAGTCAATTTATCAGATAAGGAAAACTTTTAGTATTAGGATCATTGTTAAGAGCATTCATGCCATTGCTATGAATATTGTGTCATTATTAGTGGAAATGTTTCTGCTTTACAGGATATACGAATACGATCTTAATGTATTAAAAATTACAGGATCTACATTTAAACTGTATTTATAATTGAAGAACAATGTGTAATTACTTCCGTCACTTTAATAGGCCCTATTGATAAATTATCGTCCATTGTGTTCACGATACAAATTACTTTAGCAATTTATGGTTTTCCTATTAGAAATCGTGTAAAACAGCAAAAAGTTTTTGAGATCAAAGTTTTGGTTGAACTGGTATTGTTCCTGAGAATCATGAAATTTATCATCTCATCTCGATTTTCGTTGAATTGCAATGTTTCTGGTCACAGCCTAAATTAAAAATATACCGATACTGCACTATTTACAATGTTCTTCAGGGTGTTAAATCATTAGTGTCTAAAAAACAAAAAAGGAAGACCACGAAAAAATAATGCTTATCGCCCGCATATGTTTTGCTTCGACATAAGAACTAACATATTTTAACATTCAAAACTATTTTAGTATAGTTATGTAGTTGTTTTCTGCGTCTCTCCATACCACTATATCATCTCATGGTTACACATGAAATATAATTATATACACACCAATTGTTTGCTGAGCAATACCATATATTTTAATCAAAAATTAAATTTTTAATGAAAATATATAGTTTTGCTCAGCAAACAATTAGTGTTTATGTAATTATACACAAAGCAAAACTCCTACTTATGGAAAATAAAATACAAGTTAATTACACATAAAGTAGAATAATTTGGTAATTACGGCTGACAATGTTGTCTCTTTATTTACCCCATCGCACAGTAACTGATCAAAGAGTGGAATTTTATTCCAAAAATATTAATTGAGGAAGCCCCTCCTTCCTACCAGGATTTCTCACCCTATAGTGTTAACGACATTATTAGCTTAGATGTTACTGCAATTATACATAAACAAATTGTGTTGAACAAGCAACACATGAGTCCTTGCTTGCATATGATATTAATTTGTTATAAAAGCACACAAGAACTCCGCAGGTTTAATAAAGAATTAGTTCCAAGCAATAATATTATAATGGGAGTTAAAAGTCAATTTCTGTATTTTTTTCCAGGTCGAAGACGATGTTTTGGTGAAAATATAGCAAAGATGATTCTCTTTTTGTTTACAACAATGATGCTACAGAAATTCACCTTCCGTATTCCATCAAATGAACCTCCACCATCAACAGAGCTCATAGAAGGATTTGCCTCTAAGCCTATACCATTTCGCGTTGTAATTGAGAATAGATTAAAATGATATACACACTGTTTAAGTGAATATATCAAGCACACATACTCCCGTAGTGATCAAATAGGCATTAGATAAAATCAAACCTTGAGTAGCGTTTTGGAAATTTTGAGAAAGTTTTTAAACAATATATTTTCATCTGATATACTACAGTTCAAGAATATTTGAAACTTGTATGGGAGAAGGGCTTATATAGAGAATTTAGAATTTACATATAACTAGCACTGTAGGGTTTCACACAATAAGGTAGAATAATTTTAATCAAAACCGCAGACAGTTTTATTAAACATTGTGGAGAGACATAAAAGTATATGGCAATTCCGGATAGGAGCTCGTGTGGTTCAGATCAACGTTAAGTTGTAGGTCATCATGTTTTATAGCCATGAGACTGAAACGGATTCTAAACTCAAATCCAATCCAACGAGCATAAATTACATAAATGTTTGCTACCTTTCAATTGTATTTTAATGAACATTTCGAATTTCTTAAGTCTCAGATCTCTTCTACGGGTTGGAGAAACCTTTGTAGGCCATATCGAAATTAACAAGGCTTTTATTCAAGTTCTGCTTTTATTAGTTAATAGTAGCTTATGTTCTTGGCATGAATATATCACGATCGTACAAAACTTCAGTATAACAGGGACGATGCTGATATTTATGGACTAGGATGCTAATATCAAATTATTCTTATGCCCGACACACACGTTCCGGTATACCGGTGAGGTTTACCTGTACAGGTAAACCGGAGCGTTTGTGCCAGCAGCTGCAGTGCAAACAGCACAGGCGTAGCAATCTGTACAGGCGACCGGAGAAGAATCAAAATTCAATTCTTACTACCTGCGCAAGCGTGTAGACCTGAGCGTGTGTGTGAATCACTCTGACACACCTGTATTGTCTGTCTCATAAGTAAATGAATGTTTTCCGCGAGATAATATTTTTTGGCCCTTAGGGTAGGGACATGCCGAAGATACATCGCGATCGAGGTCTAGGTTTAAGTCGCGGTTGCTACCTCGATGTCTAGGTCGCGATGGATGAAGGGCATACATAGCGAGGAGCTTGCACCCTCGCTGTTAAGTTCTCAATTTAAGGAGAAACATTGCTGTGACGCATATGAAATTATTCCGTCAGTTCATAGAAATCACTGCGAAAACAAATTTTGAAATCGAAAGGAACAAACAATTTATAAATATGTATGGATGCGAGACGAGATATGAGAAATGCCAAAGTCTCGTCTCTTGCGCAAAAATATTTTAAAAAATGAAATGAAACATATTTAAGTTTTACGTCCCACGCTTATAACGGTTAGGCTAAAAAAGACGGTGATGATGAGTAACGAATGAAATGGTGGAATGAAGAAAGTGGGAGGTAACGGGAGAACCCCGAGAAAACCCACGAGTACGGTGTTTGTCCACCACAAAGACCACACGGCGCGAGCTAAGATCGAACCTGGCACCCCAAGCACCGTAGCTGAAAGCTTTAGCACTGAGGCACCGTGCCCCTGCAGAAATATTTGCGTCTCATCTCTTGTTCATCTCCATCAATATTCTAAATCAAAGATTTTTACATTTTATTCAATTTTCTGTGAAGAAACACCCTCTTTCAGCACTCAGACGAGAAATCGTTTCCCACTAACATTTAATAAACAAATAAATCAGGTATATCTTGAGGTTTCGAGGTGAAGAGGGTATTAACTGCAGCAAATGAACTTTCGGCACTGAAATTCTATTATTCGACGTTTCCTTCGTCTGGATTCGTGCCAGCCTTTGCAGGTATTTCTTTACCTTATATCAATAACGAATTTAGAAGAAACCCTTTTTATTAATCTCGAAATTGAGGGGGAGGTAGTCTTTAAGCATATATATGATTAACAGTAACTTCTTTTTTTCTTTAAAACTTCTACAATTTACGGACTTCAGCTCGAGGGCCCCCTCCCTGTGACTGCCACTGTCTTATATAATAATGAGCTACGGTGTAATTCTCAAATAAGTAACTTATCTGACATTCCCATTTCAGTTGCTATTTTCTTCTATTCTCTACTTAAAACGTGCCTATTATGATGTTGTTTGTGTTTCTTATTCCATATTTCTGAATCATTCCTCATTAGTTCTATTAATATGTCTTTCATAATTAAATATAGTAGTGAAGCAAAAGCTCTCGAGCGTAGACACACACAATCCACTGCAGACGAAATTCTAAACAAATGAAGACTTTATTCCATGCAGCGCTTAATGGACAGCCAACGAGAACACGAGCCACAGAGATGCTTCCGCTGAACATCGATGTAAAAACAAACTCAGTTGTTCATCATCGCGACCACTAATTAACTCTTGCCGTCGAACTCTAGGTCGCGATGTAGCGTGCATCTTCGGCATACGCTTATTCATTTGAATCCATGCATTTGAGGTCCCGGGTTCGATTCCCGGTAGGAGAGCCTTTGTGATTTTAACTGTCCTCGATGTTTCTGTGTTCGTGTCCCTGTCGTTCTAGGTGATTGGAAAAAATTCTAGTAAAGCAAGTAAAATTAAGTAGTAAGTAGTTCAAGTAAGTTACTGAGACACGTTCGGTGAGTCAGTGAACTTTTTTTAAAAAAAATTGGATCCATGCAGAATTTCTAGTTCCGCGACCCGCGTTCGAATCTTCGTCCTGCATCTTTTTTATTTTTATTTTTTCATTGATCAGATGGAACTCCAGTAAAAGGAAATATATGGTTACAGTTTAAGGTGCGATTTGATATTCTGCAAGTATTTATGTATTTATTTATTGTCAAGAGAACAAGATAAAGTAGAATTTTACAAGCGTATAACTGTTCTAGATTTGACTATTAACAAAAACTATGAATAAGCTTACAGCTCAAAAATAAATTGAATTCTCTTCAATTGTAGTACATAATTACCTATGGTCAAGGAGATTGATTTCAGTTGTTTTGTGTGTGGTGGGTCAGCACATTGGCTTCCATCATCTTTATGTCTGGAACTAAATATAACTAATTTTATTTTTCGTTTAGATATAAAATACTCACCTTTAGTTCTCAACATAACAGAGAGCTTAGAGCAAAATGTCGCTATCAGCTATTTCGTTATACAAAGAAATGAAAAATGATACATTTTCACTTGAAAATGTCGAAGGTAGTATGACAGAATTAAGCAATCGTTTATAATAAAATAAACTGCAATGAAATGCAGGGTGTTTGAAGTTAGCAAAAATATTTGCCCTTATATGTTGAAATACAAGTTTCTTGAATAGATAGAGAAACTTCACCTTGAAATATACACCATGAATTTGACGCTCGATAGAATCTAAAATGTGTTAAGAACTTCAAGAACGCAACAAAAGTTTGACGTCCAATGGTTATAATATTTTGTTACAAACTGACTTAACTAGCGATAAATAGAGGGAGCTAAATAAGCTTCTGTTTTCTGGTTTTTTATATAAACTAACGTACCTAATGCCGGATTTTTGGTCAAAAGAAATTGTTTCCTTGACATATATTACAGGCAGAACATGCAACATCAACGTTTCATTAGCAAATGTAACAACTGATCAAATTGAAGAATGCCAAAAATAGCCTACTTTGCTTGCTAGAACCTATTTTTGGTAAAAGTTCCTACATAATTTTTTAAAGTGCTTGAATACTTCGGAAGATTTCACAGAATGCTTGTTATTATACCTAATGTAATGTTTGTTCTGTTTGGTACGAAATAAAAGCTTATTATAAAAAAATGGTCTGCAGAGTTATTTCTAGAATGTCTGTTATTAGTTGTAGTAGTTGACTTGATTTTAGCGTCCAATTCAGCGGCAAGGCGTTATAAGACATGGACTTATAGCTTAACATGGGATCCGAAATACATGAGCCCCTGCTGAGACTCGAACTCCTTCTTTTAGAAAAAAAGTATCTTACCACAGTCAATTCTTATCTTTGGAGTTGGATCAGACCGTATTATTATACTAGTATTAGGAAGCAGTGGGGAAACTGGTTACGAATTTCGTGACCTAGAAGCAGCCACATTTGTGTCCTCGGTATGACCGGAACAGATCTGGAGACGACGACACTACCCCTGCTTTTTCTGTTGGTCATACGTTCGTGAGACTTCATGCTAGTAACATCGTCTGTCGCTCGCTGACCGTTTGTGTTGTAACTGTAGCCAACATGCAGCCAGAATGGGCAAAATTATAATTTTGTTTAAAAAAAAAACACATTTTATTGTTAAGAAATTAACATTTCTTGTTTGGAACTGTGAGCATCTTTTGCGATTCCAGAATAGACTGTTATTCCCGAAATAGGGACACTGATGTCACAGTAACACACTTTCACCGACTTAAAATAGAAACCCATATGAGTAAACTAGGATGCTTATCCATATATAAGCTCAAATTTCAAAAGTTTACCTGTCCAATTCAACAAGAGTGAATAGAGTGTGAACGCCGTCGCTCTGTGCCCCGAAAGAAAGGACCCGGCGCCAATATTTCGGTGATGTAGCATCTAGCACCAGAGGCTCAAGTAGCTGATCCGGCCTACGTCCAAGTGTCCAGAAACGTCTCTGCCTGAGACGGCCTCCAGGGTGGACTTCACAGACCCATTCCAGCTCCGCCGAGGTTGACGACGAGGACAGCCGCCAGCCAAGTTCGAACCCAGGACCAGAAGTTTCCAAGCCGAGTAGCGAGGTCCAGCGAGTCTACGAGGCGACGCGACAAGGAAAGAAGAAGAGGAAAAGTGTCCCGGCAGGTTTGAACCAAGCACCTCAACAACCGAATACAAGTGCATAGTGCTTCGTATGAGTTCCAATAACAACAGCGTCAACAGTTAGCCCAGTTCATTGGACAGCATCCAGCCGAGAGATACGTGAGTAAGCAAAACCATATTTTGATTTGTTTCTCAAAGAAGTTCATTTGAGGAAAAAGGAAGCTAATATTATATCCCTACACATAGTTTTGCATTGGCATGTTTTAATTCATTTGTCTCAATTTGGTTAGCCTTCAGCTAACGAGACACCCGGTCATAACCCGAGATCCTTCAGGTCAATGTGTAGAGCGGTTTAGTTAAAAATTTAAATTGTTATCTTTTAGAACTCCAGATCTTTCATCTCATTCGTTCATCGTTTCATCACCACCTATTTTGTAATAAAATGTAAAATCCAATATCCAATCTTTCATTTACATGACATATTATCTCTAACCACTGTACCCTAGTACCGTTGTAGTACCGTTGTATAACACACGACAAGTTGCGAAATTAGTTTGTGTAATGTGTTAATTCTCAGTGAGATATTTCAGTTTGTGTTAGTGTTTTGGATCTTCATATATATTTTTTTTCTTTTCGAAGTTATTTTTGTGGTCGTGTTTCGACGAAAATTCAACATGAGTTGTTTGCGTGAGAATACCTTACGTATCAAATTTGGTCAAGTAAGTCAAAAGCCTACTTCAATTTTTATCCATGAATAGATACGAAACACATTCAAATTAACAATTGATCAAATCCATAGTGTAGAACTGGACTACATAAGGAAACAACTGTATATTAAACTAGTCAACAAGGTGCTGTGTGAACGAATTCTCCTTTAATTAATGGTGAAGTCAAATACAGCGATAGTGACAAAGAGCATTTACTTCCTGTTGATCTTGCTGACAACAGCTTTACAGTGGTTAAAGTATTTTTGTGCCCCATGGAACTTAGTAACCAACAGTTAACTCAAGTTTTTTTCTCATTATGGTGAAAAACAGTCAATCATAGACGAACACTATTCTACGAACCATGTGTATGTCGCCCGTACTGGATGTAAATTAATTAAAATGAAGGTTAAACAAAATATTCCTTCATTTATTACAGTGTGTGGTTTAAGGCTATTTTGTAGTTACTCAGGACAAATCCAAACTTGTGCCTTTGTGCAATTCTCAGGACCATTTTGTTCAAGAGTGGCCCCGCAAAAAATTTCCGAAATTCAAAGTTAATCCGCAAGTTAGAAGATTCCAACCGCCACCGCTCCGTATACCTCATAATCTTCCACACGAAAAAGATGCTTTGCATACTGATAATTACACGGAATTTCCTCTGCTTACTTTTGCTCGCCCTGGTGCTTCAAGTCGTGATGTTCCAGCAGTTGAACATCCCTGGATCCTGACATTCGCCCCGACCCCCTATGGAAGGAGTTCGTTCTACTGACCCGGAAGTTCTTGCTCCTTTGGAACCTACTGCAGTACGCTCAACTAATTCTGATCCCAAGGTCCAGGAAATTATCCAGGAAGGACAACTTGCTCAGGTAGGTGACCAACCGTCAGTTCAGGATTTAAAAGTTGTTCCGAGTGCTCCCATGGACCATGATAATCAATCTGACGTGCACTTGGTAGCAGACTCAAACATCATCCTTGACAGGAATGTACTACCCCTTACCAGTGACTCTGCTAGTAAATCTGATCTCAGTGCCAATTTATACGGAAAACGTATACTTTCCAATCTAAAGACAAATGTTAGTTTAGTTTCAAAAACTTCTACAGGAGGCCGTACTTCCGATGTTACCCAAGTTCCAGGTGCCTGAACCCGGACCAATTTGAAAAAGTTGAAAGCTGGTACCCCCGTTGGGGACGACTTATAATTATCTTCATTGTTATATTGTGGTAGATATTTCAGCCATTTATGCAGTGTTTAACATTTCGCTTCACTCTATTTTTGTTTATGTTTGACTTTATGTATAGTTTTAGTTTTGCCACCATTAACTTAAATGGATTTACACCACCTGTTAAACAAGATGCATTAAGAGACTTTATCTACAAAGCAGATATTGATGTGTTGTTCGCTCAAGAAGTAGCCCTTCAAGAGTATGGTTACCTTTCACATCATACATGCTATTCTCGTTTTACGGAGAATGAGCTAGGTACAGCTATCATCTATCGTAATGATCTAGAGTTTAAGACCGTTAATGATCACCCAAATGAACGAATCTCCGTTTGGAATGCTTGAACGCATCAAATTATGAATATTTACCTGCCATCTGGGTCTCACAAAAAGCGAGAGAGAAAGGATTTCTTCAATACTGATCTTGCACAGGCTTTATTTAATGGTACCAACCCATGCATATTAGATGATGATTATAATTCCGTTTTACAACCTATTGACCAGACTCCAAACTTTAACTTCTCTCCTGAACTCCAGGGAATAGTAGACACATATAATTTAATTGATGTGTGGCATCACTTTCGACCCACTGACCCATTTTATTCGTCAAAATCATCCAGTCGCTTGGACCGATTTTTCGTAAGTCGCTCACTAGTGCACAAGTACGAGACGTTACCCTCGAACCTGTCTGTTTTAGCGATCACTATGCTCTTATTATGAGAATGACCCTACCAGTATCAACATTTTTGAGAAGTAGCCCTCTTTGGTATTTTAACACTTCTATACTTATGGACCCTGAATATTACGATTTAATTCGAGAGGAGTGGAGGATCTTGTATTCATTAATATCACGCTATCAGGGCAAACTTATGTATTTTTGGGACAAGCGAGTTAAACCTACGATCCATAAGTAAGCAATATTGTATCCAAAGGAAACAAGCATATAATACTCAATACAACTATTACTCGCGCCTACTCGAGGAATGCATGCAAGAACAATTGCGAGCTCGCCAGGTCAGGCCCCAAATGAAGGAAATCAAAGCCCATCTATTGCCATTGCATAAACAATTAATGCGTGGTTTTTTGTTCGCAGCGAAATTGCCCCGGCTGATGACACGGAACAGGCTAGCATTGTACAAATTCGAAAAGAACGACACAAAGGCAAACGAAAGTTGATTTCATCTATTAACGGCAAGGATGGCCAAATTTATGAAGGTTTGCAGATATTTCTCAAATTTTTTCAACACTTTAAAAAACTGTACTCAGCAACTTAGGTAACGAATGTGGCATGAATCTCTTTTAGACTATATCCCTTCAATCCTAGATGTTAATGCTCAAGAGTATCTGAACAGTCCCTTTACCATCGATGAAGTTGAGACCTCCATTAGATTAGAAAAACGTGGCAAATCTACTGGAATTGACTCTCTTCCTTTAGAATTTTATCTTAGTTTCATTGATTTTCTTGCTCTTTTTCTCACGGATCTCTTCAATCAATATCGAGAAAATTTTACTTTAGGAGAATCTCTCTCTACGTGTATTACTGTTTTAATACCTAAAAAGCCTAACTCTAAGTCTATTGATAATTATCGCCCATCAGTCTTTTATGTGCCGATTTAAAAATCTTAGCCCGATGACTAGCGCTTCGTATGAACCATTATGTGGGAGAGTTGCTTAGTTCCTGTTATTACGGTCATGGACACCATGCGTTACTTTATGAAGCTTTAGGTAACGTAAGAGATTTTATAGCCTATCATGAGACTGCCGCCCCCCTCCTGTGGCCATTCTCTCCACTGATTTTTTCACAAGCTTTTGAAAGGGTATCACACTATTAGGAAAGACTATCTCTTTAAAGTCCTACACAAATTTGGATTTAATGGAACTTTTCTGTCCATGCTTCAGGGAGTGTATCACAACAGAATTACGAAATTGAAAATTCATGGTGGTTTAAGCTCCGTTATCCCTTTGTGTACTGGAATTTTTCAAGGTGACACAATGTCCAGTATTCTATTTAGTCTCTCAATCGCACCTCTAATATACGCGGCGCAGACCAAACTCACTGGCATCAAAATTTACCACGCTTCTATTTCAGTCGCGAGGTACTTAGATGATGTGAACAGTATTTCCACCATCGAAGATATTCAGAGTCTTTTAGACGCGTATCAAAGCATTTCAGAAGCAAGATTAAATAAATAAAAAACACAGCTCCTCTGTATTCATCCAAAATACCAGGATCAATACAGTGCGTACTACACATCAGTTAATTCCGTCAAAATCCTGGGTATTGAATGGTTCAATAACATCAAACCAACCATTACTTTCAATTATGATATCATAGCACTCAAAATACGTGTTCTTCTAATACGACATAAACCTCGCAATATGGACATGATCAGTAGAAATTTCTTTCTCAAACAAAAAAAAACTTTCAGCCTTCTGTGGTTTGTTTGCTCTATTTTTCCTCTCCCCCTACAAACATACAAATTCCTCACTAGTCAAGCTTTGTTCTTTCTGTGGCATAATAAAGTGCTTCGCGTTTCATATGAGCAACTCGTGCTACCCCCCCTACAAGGTGGAATCTCATTTCAAAACATATCGCTCCAAGCTCAGGTACTACTATTGATACGAACCATCGACGTGTTCACGAATGATAAGAACAGTTTATCTAGTAATGTTGGCTCTGCTTGTTTAGCTTGTGTTGACCTCCAAACACCTATTAATATTTTTTCTTGGGCCCACATCTGCGAGAACCAGTTCTTGATATAGCCTATGGGCTGATTGCCCGAAGCAACTTAGACCTTTTGCCTGTTAGAGCAATTTATCGCCGTTATGTGCAGACACAACAGTTCGTCACGCCCCATATTCAATTAAAAGAGCCACAACTTCACTAGCCTTATATTTGGCGAAATATTAACGCTCCTTTCTTAACTACTCAACAAAAATCGCTCTGGTATTTCATCGTCAACAACAAATACGGAACGCTAGACCGACTCTTCAACTTAGGAATAGTGGATCATAATATGTGTTTTCACTGCAATAACATCGCTTACAATTTTGTACAGAGATTCAAAATATATGGCATCATTTTGTCAATTATTTGGTTGTCTTAGTTCTATAACCTAGTATGTACTTTTCTTAGCTGTGAATTGTATCTATCTTTTAACCAACATGTTTTGTCTCGACTGAATAACAGCCCAATGTGATGACTATAAACTCTTTGCAATAATGTTGTCGTCTTAACTTCATAACACTTGTGTTTACTGTTCATAATTGTCAATTGTTCCTTCTTTCTTTATTTTTAATTTTTAATTTTAATTTTTAATTTTTTTATTTTAATTTTTTATTTTTTATTTTTTTATTTTAATTTGTTCCAATTTAAATTTCTATATAGTTTTTCCCATCACATTGTTTCTGCATTACCTTTGTAACTGCCTAATGTAACGGTAATTAAATTGTCAATAAAGTCTTTTCAAAAAAAGGTATATTGTTAGCGGATGTATTTTTCGTTCTTGTAGTCTCGTGTTCGATTCCCGTTAAGTGTCAATTAAAATTTTACTTTAACTAGAATTTAGTTTCATTAATCATCCGTCTCTTTTAGCCTAAAGGAATTAAACTTTGAGAAAAGTATATGGGAAAATTGTAAATACTACAAGTGAGAAAAGTCCGCTGTACTGTTTTGTAAGCTATTGACAACATAATAGAAACACAGGAAAGAAAATCTCTTGAGAACTGAAACTGAACAATGTTTTAGCATTCATGCTTAATTTGCTACTAGCGTGACATTAAATTCAATGTAATCTAAATATTAGACAAAATCTGCTACTTGACTGTTGATAACATGAAAAAGATAATATCTAACGTTTGTGAGCTGAATTTGATATATAAAAACCTTATTTAAAACAAGTGTGCACGTGTCCGACCTTGTTTAAAACTTTCGGTATTAAGTGAAGAGTAGGGGTAATTTGTATCATTTTTGTCCAAAATTTAAGAATGATGACATCGAGGTTGTGTCTTGTCATCATAGCAAAACGGATGAAGCTGTTGAAATTATCTTTTAATATACTGTATTTAGCATTTATTCATGTCGGGTTTCTATAATTCATTTACATATATATCATAAGAGGAAGAAATGAACATAAACACCTTATTTTCAAATATGTCAGCCCATCTTTCGTTGTCCTTAAAGATCCGCTTTAGAGAGGAAAAGGGGACAAGCTCTAAATACGCGGTTCATTCACACTAACTCTCGCCCTCCCTCTTTGAATAAGCTTCATAATCTATGGCTGAGTCAATCACACTCAACACATATTTGCCCATCTCGTTCCTTCTGTAACTCCAGCCCCTCTCATGCCATTCATAGTATGCATTGAAATAATTAGCAACATCATTCGGCCCGGAACCCTAGCTGTTCGACTAATAACAAACATAATTGCAGGACATCTCCTCTTAACCTTATTAGGTAATACAGGTCCTTCTTTATCTCTCTCCATACTCTCGCTACTAATAATTGGACAAATTGCTCTCCTAATATTAGAATCTGCCGTCGCAGTAGTTCAATCATATGTATTTGCAGTTCTAGTTACACTATACTCAAGAGAAGTTACTTATGTCAGCACCACAAAATCATCCTTACCACCTTGTTGATCAAAGTCCTTGACCACTTACTGGGGCCTTAGGCGCCTTAATTACAACTACAGGACTTACTAAATGATTCCACCAATATGACCCCTCTCTATTTTTCCTAGGCATACTAATCACACTACTAACTATAATTCAATGATGACGAGATGTAACTCGAGAAGGAACATATCAAGGATTACACACTATGCAAGTTACATTAGGTCTTCGGTGAGGTGTAATTTTATTTATTATTTCTGAAGTATTCTTTTTTGTCTCATTTTTCTGGGCCTTCTTCCATAATGGACTAGCACCAACAGTAGAAATTGGATCTTTCTGACCTCCAGCAGGCATTGTACCATTTAACCCAATACACATTCCCCTTCTTAATACTGCAATTCTACTGGCCTCAGGTGTTACCGTAACATGAGCTCATCACAGACTAATAGAGGGTAATCACACTCAAGCCACACAAAGCCTACTACTCACAATCCTCCTAGGCTTATATTTTACTGCTCTACAAGCATACGAATATTATGAAGCACCATTCACCATCGCAGATGCTGTTTATGGCTCAACATTTTTCATAGCAACAGGTTTCCACGGTCTTCACGTTATTATTGGTTCCACATTCCTAGCCACTTGCTTATTACACCACCTTTTATCACATTTCTCTCCTACTCACCATTTTGGATTTGAAGCCGCTGCTTGATATTGACATTTTGTAGATGTAGTATGATTATTCCTTTACATTTCTATTTATTGATGAGGAGGTTAAGCCTATTTAATATATATAGTATATTTGACTTCCAATCAAAAGGATCATTAAATGAAATAGGCAATTAATACAGTCTTAACAACCGGCTTACTAACTATTATTATTTGCTTAATCGTTATAGCCATTTCAACTCTCCTTTCTAAGAAAGTTATTAACGATCGAGAAAAAAATTATCCCTTTGAGTGCGGATTTGATCATAAATCTTAGGCCCGAATTCCTTTCTCCTTACGATTCTTCCTCATTGCCGTAATTTTCCTTATTTTCGACGTAGAAATTGCCCTTCTACTGCCAATAACAATTACTATTAACAACACTAATACACTATCCTGATCTCTGGTTAGCCTAACATTCTTAGTAATCCTCCTAATAGGCCTTTACCATGAATGAAATCAAGGGTCCTTAACATGAGCTGACTAATGAAACGGGATAATAGTTAAGTATAATATTTGGTTTGCATCCAAAAGGTGTTGCTATCAACTTATCTCATAAGTAGGAAGCAAACGATTGCACTCAGTTTCGACCTGAGCCTTTGGCCCCATGGCCCCTACTTGTTAGTTGAAGCCAAAAAGAGGCATTTCACTGTTAATGATATCATTGGGTTTTATTCCCTACCCTAACTAAGGAGATGTGAAATTAATCAAGAAGAAGCTGCTAACTTTTATCTTTAGCGGATTAGACCGTTAACATCTCTTCATATAAATAACCATAACCCCTTTAGTATAAATATTACATTACCTTTTCGAGGTAAAAAAGAGAGTACTCTCAGGGAGTATTATTTAGGGAATATAATTCTTCTTAGTATCTTCAATAATATGCTTTCAATATAAGCTACCTAAATACACAAATATAAAGAAACAAAGGAAAATTGTAAAAAATAAAAAAAATTAATAAATACATTTTAAATAAATCCTCTTGTGATTGTTGAATTAATATTGAACCATCCTTAAAGCTACTATACATGCCTTGAGCACCAAGACATTCTCTCCATCCTTGATCAATATTATTATAATACACGCCCCTACATATAAAGGGAATTTAATAATATAATTTGTTGATAGGTAAGGTAAAAATCATATGCTTCCTATTATAGTAGAGCTAAAATAAAACTTCACATACATTAAAGGCTGTCCAATAGAATAACTTGATAGTAAGATACCAACCCACAGACCTACCACACTTACAAGTAATGCACCTATTTTTAAGTATAAAGGTAAAACAACACAATTAACAGTAGGAAAAATCAATCAACTCAATGTTGCACCTCCCAAAATTGCTATCACTACTAATCCTAATATTCCCTTACACATAGTCCAACCTTCATTATCACTTATAGAATGAATATTAGTGCCCCCAAAGCCCTTACCCGTCAAATAAAATCTTAAACGTACTGAATAACATACAGTTAGGCCTGTAGAAAAAATAATAAGAAAAAGCTGACTACATTAATTAAAGACAAAGAAGAAATCTCCAAAATTAAGTCCTTAGAATAAAACCCAGCTAAAAATGGTATTCCACATAAAGCCAAGTTAGCTACATTAAAACAAGATAAAGTAAGAGGCCTTTGACTTACAAGTGCTCCTATTCTACGAATATCTTGTGTATCTCCCACACCATGAATGATTGCTCCTGCACATAAAAAATGTAATGCCTTAAATAAAGCATGTGTCAATAGATGAAAAAAAGCCAATACAGGAAATCCTATGGACAAAATTATTATTATAAGGCCAAGCTGACTTAGAGTAGATAAAACAATAATCTTCTTCAAATCATATCCATAATTAGCACCAATACCAGCTACAAATATTGTCAGTCCTGATATATTCAGTAAACCAGGTAGACCTCCAATTTAACGTCAGCTTTTGGCATTTGAGATGTGTGAATTTCTCGATCAGAATGATGAATGTCAGTATACTTTGTACGAATTGATTTTAAAATTGAAAGATTTATATGAACATAATTATATATACTCATCAAAGCAGCTTATGAAAATACTCAAAGGCTACTACCGTGACAGTCTCATCATTACAACATTCCCAGAAAAAAAATTAATTACTCTAAAAGATACAGCATTTGAAAGTTTGAATACAAAATGGTATGGTGACCGTAAATAAGATCCAGCTGACAGAAACGTCGAATAATGGAAACAACAGCAGAAATTATTCATGAAGATATTCAAGCTGGAGTTTTCCTGTTATTGCAGAAGACACAATGGCTGATAGCACGATAATTCCCAAAACGCTGAGTATTCTGATAGAAAGTATTATTATGAAAAAGTAAGAAGGAGACATTATGTTGAAAGAAGTTGTGCTATTCAAGAGAACATTCCATTATGAAAGCCACACGACTACTATCATTCATATCTCCTACTCAACTTGCTGTGAAAGTCTTCTTACACAGACGTCTTAGTTGAGGGAAACATGTTAATTTCGATCATAGTTTAGCATTTGGAGAGAATTACACAAATACAACACTACGAATCACCTGACTTGTCTGTTTCTAATGATATAGAAATCGGGGAATGTATTTTTAAGCAATTTTCTTTTGATGATGCGGACCTCAACGTTACGTGAACACAACACGTTTCAGAGCTTGGAAGGAATACAATACATTCCACCTAATATTGAGTTGTTCCTACCAAGACAGATACATCGTCAGAGGAATACACTAGCTGCTCAGGAATTGGGAAAGTTTCGAAAGGTTTCAATAAAACAATATACACTATGCCAGCTCAAACCCACAGTTATTGCACTGATCTAAATGCTATGAAAACTACTGTTCCTACGTCTGCTAGTAGTTGAATGATCTTGGATCTCTTGTGGACGGTAAAGTACATGGGTGGAGATTATTATCAAGTTGGTGGATACACGGAAAGTCTTTAAAGGTACAGTGGGTAAGTAAGTACAGTAGGAGTGTTACCGTTTATAAACTTGAACACATCTGACTCAAAAGTTGATCTGATACAGAGCTCTTCAGTCTGCTTCAGGACTGTGTGGAAACTCTCTTTCTTTCGTGACATTTGATCAGCCCTTATACCTCAAGCCATCAGAAATTGTCGAGACTGTGAAGCAAAATGAAGATTTGTCAAATGTACTTTTAAAACTTGGTGGATTCACCTCCTCATATTATTCATGGGTGCTGTTGGATACATTGTCTGGTAGTGGTCTGAAAGAGCTGTGGCAAACTGTGTACGCCAATCGTTCTATTCCAAAAATGACCATCAGACATAGCTACTCAAGAGGTCTTCGTGCAATGATTGTCATAACAACAATCAATATGGCAACGTCATACAACCATGTTGCCGTTGTAGCTGAAGACACTGACATTCTGATCATGCTGGTTGCTCTTGCTCCCAACTGTTTCAACATATATATTCAACCGTTGTTTTTCCACCACAAAACTCAATTACCGCGAGCGGGAATCGAAATACGGATCCACAAACCAGAGGTGAACGCTCTAGCACTGAGCAACCGCAGCTCCGGAGCAATTACAGTGCAGCAATAAGGGAATATCGGCATCTGAAAGCATATAGAATATCGGGAAATGGCTTATATAATATGATACTAAAATTCAAGACAATGGGTGAGTTGCATGTGGCTCCTGGAAGAGGAAAACGGCCCATTCCAACGGAGGTTGTTTGCGAGGTTGTTGTTGTTGTTGTGGGAAACACATCACGTGCTCCATACTCCGCTACCAGTTCTCAGGCTGTGTCACGTGAATTGGTTAATAGTGTAGAAAGTACTTAGGGTAACTTTACACTGGTATCCTTACAGTATTCCTCACAGTATAGCAACTCAAAGCCCTAGATCCGCAACAAAGCCCTGACACGAAGGAAACTGGATGACATGTGGTCGTGGGGTATGATGCGGACTCATTAGGCGTATTTCGCACTAGAAAGGGCAGTAAACACGGAAAACAATTGAGCATAGGACTCGGATAATTTCAATGTTGTGCAGGAGCATCCATTACGCCCTGCGTACGTGACTGTATAGTCTGGATTCACAGGAACGTTCATTATTGGCCTGTTTTTCTTTGAGGAGAATACTCCTCAAGGAGCTGTCACCTGTACCGTGACATCGGCAAGATACACGGATCTTCTAGTGGGACATGTGATTCTGCGCTATAGACATGGAACTGTTTTGAGAGCACTGCTTTCATGCAAGACGGAGTAACACTGCACATCAATCGCCATGGGAACGATTTCCTTTGTGAAACCTTCAGTGCCGAGGTTTCCCGAATGCGTAGCCAGCAAGATCCCCTGATCTAGGTCCATGTGACTTGTAATGCTCCCGCGCTTAAAAGTGAAAAACCATCTAGTTCGTCCAACGATCCCACAAAAAAATTCCGTAATAAGAATTACAAGGACGATTCGGCAAATCACAATACAGTGGAGTGCTTTAAGAATCACAGCCGTGCTCCTGAAAAATTGTCAGTCTCTGTATATATAAATATATATCCCTTAAGTAAATTATCTAAAGTCAAGAATTAACAATTAAAGAATTAAGATCTTAAAGAATTACACTAGCAATATATTCATTCAAAATCAACTAAATTCAATTTAACAATTTATTTTCTTTAACAGTTTGCATTAAAACAGAAGAAAAATATTACAGCAAATATTACTTTTTAATCACCATATATATATATAATTCAAATCTCATTCAATCCGTAGTGTAACAACAGTTCCAAAAATTAATAAATATTGAAAGTTCACAACTCTATTATAAATTCTTATATTAAATAGAATGATTTAATTTGGTCACACCGTCAATCACAGACTTCTACAACTAATGAAATTCCAAATTGATAGAATTATTTATAAGTAAGCCAATAGTCAACCGACCAAATTAGATTATAAATATAATTATTTTAAAGCTCAACAAAAATTAATTTAAATGAACCAAACAGATTTGAATCAAATAATTAATTGCTATAATTTGGAGACTAAATTGTTACAGTTAATCAACGAGTTTTAAAGATTTTTTCAGCGAGTGGTGTTCAAACCTAAATATTTAATTTGGGACGCTATTTCCAAATCGAGAACTTTCAGAAGAAACGTTATCAATAACAGATTAATGAAACAATAATATGCGAAAGACCCTAAACAGAAGCTAAAGCAATATAATTAATTTTCAAAAAATATTACTCCAGAAAACAAACAAAAAAAAACAGCAATCCGAAAATTTCAGAACCGAACTAACTGCCAATAAATAGTTTCATAGAACAACGATAATCCAAGAAAGCTATTAGATCTGGCAGAAGATTTTACAGAACTAAGCTAAACTTCAAATCAAAAAACTTACGTGAACTGGGAATAAAATTTGCTACTGAAACGCCAATCGGAAAATTAGTAGCAAACAAACGATAAATTATAAGTTCAAAGAAAATCAATTAGGACTACAAATTGTAGCAAAAAAATTAATGAACCAATTCAAACGGTTGATTTAACAATTAAATAAAACCAAACTTAATACAAAATAAGCACCAACAACAGGAAATGAAGTTAAAACACAGAATCAAATTTATTCTTCAGTAATTTTAATTTGAAAGCTAGTTTCATTCAACTAGGTCAAATAAACCAAGAGTACCGAACTTGAATAATAATCCAATATACCAACTTACATGAAAGAAACCTTCAAACAATAAGGTTAACGTTGCAAAAGCACTCGAAACTAACAATCCGAATGGGACACTAAATAAAAAAACTATCCACAAACTATATTACTACGACAAAATTACTCAAAACTGAAAGAACAAAAAAGGACGGTAAACCTAAAAGAACTTTTACAGAATTGACCATTAACGCAAGATTACTCAAAACTGAAAAGAATTATGACACTAAATTAAACTAACCGAACTTCAAACCTAATTAGTTACAAAAACCCTGAAACTGAAAATTAAATGAGACGAGAAACTAGAGCAACTAACCTCCCAATTAATTATGTAAGAATAGTCGAAATGGAAGCAACTCAATGGGGACGCTAAATTAAATCAACCTTCAGACCAATTTACCAAGAATACTAGTAATTGAAGCAACTCAATGGGGACCCTAAATTAAATCAACCTTCAGACCAATTAACCAAAAAATATTAGTAATTGAAGCAACTCAATGGGGACGTTAAATTAAATCAACCTTTAAACCAAGTAACCAAAAATACTAGTACTTAAAGCAACTCAATGGGGACGCTAAATTGAATCAATCTTTAAACCAATTAACCAAAAATAACAGTAATTGAAGGAACTCAATCGGGACGCTAAATTGAATCAATCTTTAAACCAATTAACCAAAAATAACAGTAATTGAATCAACTCAATGGGGACGCTAAATTAAATCAATCTTTAAACCAATTAACCAAAAATAACATTAATTGAAGCAACTCAATGGGGACGCTAAATTGAATCAATCTTTAAACCAATTAACCAAAAATAACAGTAATTGAAGCAACTCAATGGGGACGCTAAAGTAAATTAATCTTTAAACCAATTAATCAAGAATACTAATAATTGGAGCAACTCAATAGGGACGCTAAATTAACTCAACTAACTAAAGACAATAATACCTCAAACAGAATATAGAACACAAACTATGAAGAAAACACTCCTTTAAAGCAGAAAACTTAACAACCCAAAAGAAAACAGAGAGAAATACAGAAATAATATTTCTTCACTTACCGCAATTACGTTAACTGCTGGGCTTTCCTTTCCTTTCATCTCAATAGAAAATACAGCAAACAATTTTTCTCAAACGGAAATAAATCCAAACGATGGATAATCAAAATGATTCGAAAAGTCCAAAGATTTCGATAATAGTACCAAGCGACGTAAAAGCAAAAGAGAGACAAAAAAAAGAAAAGCAAAAACCACAAAAAACAGCAATGAATTCAATTAGAATAAGTCCCTCTTTGATTTCAAACACAGCCACTCAAACAATCATACAGCAACTCGTTGACGTGGCAGTACAGAAAGCACGGATGGGATTGCTTCGGTGCTGCGAAATAGCACCTCAGGCAACGTTCAATTCTTCCTAGCTTCTCGCGTGAGGAAAGCAAGGCACCAGCCAGGAGGAAGAGCGCAATGGTACACAGTTGACTATTGACGTATAAATACATAAAACTCTATACGAAACATCTCTATTACTTTTCAGAGTGATTTCTTTTCAGTTTTTCTTCACAATTAATGTCTCTTCTTTATTCTTTTATTTCTTCTTTTTAGAAGAAAGACAAAAATTTCTTTATTTTTGTATTATTTTCGCATATAAATAGTCCATTTCACACCAATAGCAGAACGTCTTTCTTAAATCCAATAATTCCCGTTGGTTGTAGAGTCCAAACAACAGGGTACCTCAAAAGTTCAGATACAAAAAATATAAATTCACAGAAAATATTGTGACGATGAGTCCAAGTTGTCACAGAATTTTGGCTGAGGAATATCTGAAAGCTTGAGACTACCATGGAAATGTTCAGTCTCTGCCGAATCTCATGGGTAACATAAGGCATGTTGCAACAGTTCCTCTGAAGCTGCTGCAAGCAATTATTGTGCACGCCATTTTGCAGATGCAACATTTGTGCCATGTATCTGGTGCCATGCGGGTCTTGTTATGTAAATCAGTCATTGTAACCGCAAATGTTAATAAAGTTATTTCCATCTCTCCATTTGTTACCATTATATGGAAACAAAGTTTCACATTTTGATAACTTGTAGTTGTTCCTAAAGTTGTTCCCTTTGAACCATTTGTTACAAAACCCTCCCATTCATCTTCTTTGAATGACATTTACATGTTTGACCTCTTCGACCTAGATAATCGTCTTATCCATACATTCATTACCATTTCCAAGTTCGTAATACTTATACTGCGCCACGTTTTCCCCTGGTGGTGGGAAGTAGAACTAATGTATTACTCTCTTCTGGATGGTCTCATTAGTATATTGAACAAATTTCAATGTAATACGTTCATTACAGCCCGAGCTGGACCACTGTGAATAGCAGCACTTTAATTATAATCGCCCTATATATAAGGAAAAAGCGATTTAATTTTATCATTGCAAGCTCAAGGTACATCGAACTACGCGAGAGAGACAAGCATGAATTACGTAATTTTATGAAACCATCTGCCAATTTGCTTTGAGGGCAGTACATTAAAAACTACCTATTCTTACGAGAGAATTCGCGCTAGAGAGTGTCATGTCTAACGTTGACTGTTCCTTACTGAGAAAATAGAAAATAGAAAATTCTACATTGATGCAATAACGATTCAAACATGTGTGACATATTTACGTATAAATACATATTTTAGGCATTCGACTGTGTAGTACATACATAATCTAAGATTATAAAACGACTATATCTCCCAGTGAGAAATATGAAAATTAACACAATGGAGATGTAGGGAAAAAGGAGGAGTTACTTCTCCCTGATCAACAAGGATCAGATGCATTGTGTTTGTCCTAGTCGTACAGAGGAAAGAACAGAACTCGGGTAGTGTATGCAAACACGCGACTCAGTTCTACCAGATATCTGGTCCGGGAGGAAAGCTTCAGCTTCCTGCACATTAGGCGAATCTTGATCAATCACCTCATGTTCAACTGTTAGGAATTTTCCCGAAAAGAAAATTCAACATATATAGGTAACGAAGTCTTAACCCATGAGTGACAATGAAGTCTTAAGGTATCAGATACTCGCTGACAAAACTGCCTATGGAAGCCGTAATCACATGGTAGTGGCATTACCACAATATCACTTCAAACCTATATCGAATGTCATATGATATATAGAATCCAACAATTAGTTTCGTTTTCTCATACCGCTATGTTAACCACAAGTAATATGAAAAATCCGTTTCTTCTTTTAAAATTGTGTATATAGAACATAAATAGTAACAGGTAGCGGTATATACGCGTGAATGTAAGTATACAGAATCAAACTTACAAATGAAGGTTTTAGTTCTGTATATCGCTCTTTTCAAACCGGAATTTTGGTAGAAATACGTATACTACAATTTCAAGTTTCAATATTGATTGTTATGGAGCAAAACATATAACAGACAGCCGGACACTGTGTCTATCATGAATTTAAAGTTCCAAAATCAAGTTTTATCCACAATCGTATTTCTCCGTTAAAACTAGAAAAGACAAATTTTCAAAATCCACCTGGAAAATGGAATTAAACTGATCAAATTAAATTAAGGATGATTTAACATAAAGCCATAACTATGATGATTAGAAAAAGTCACGATAACACATCTATAGAGTTAAATCCATTGTTTTAGATCTTACAAACTAGTACATGGAACCAATGTCTATCCCAGTCATATTTATGACTTAATTTTACAACGCTGCAAGTCCCTGACCATCAGCAATAGTATTATTTATATCAATTTTCAGGATAAGATCCACTATCTCATACAAAAGGATGTTTTCGATAACAAAGTGTTGTCTTCTAAGTACTTCCTTCAGTTAGAGAAGTTGCCAAAGTCACAGGGATCATATTTGTAGAGTGCAGGGCGGCTCACGGGCTTTGTATTTCAAAAAGCAGAATTGTGACTACGGAGATTGCCTTACAGCATAATAATAGGACGTGCATGGAACTATTCTCCTTCTCTGAATTAAGATGTTGTTATCAGAACCGCCGGTAGAACGCGATATTTACTGTCCAGTTAGGAGAAACCGTAAGATGGAAACTGTTCACATGATACGGTTCACACATTAATATAAGAATTACTTTAAGCTTTCAGGCATTTTGGAGGAAATTATGGGGATCCAGCTGGAGAACGAGGGTGACATCATTCATTGAAATTTTTCAATTCAAGCTTTTATAATTGTACCAGGTTCAATTCATGGCGATGATTAGATCAAGAAACGCTTGTGCTCCTACATTGTAACGCCCCACACGGCCACTTGTAAGAGCGTAAATTGTAAAATTTATAAGTGTTGAACAGGATCGATTTTTAGACTCCTAGCACGTAACATAAAAAATAAAACATATGATGTGCTTTCGTCCTACCTCTGTTACTAGGTCCCTTGCTATCCGGCCCTGATTCACCGAAAAACCAACTCGATTACTGCGCTTCGGGGACAAGATTTGTGCACGTGGTAAATCTTTAGTTTTTTCAAGTCTTGATCGAAATGCTGCTTCTGAAGGGTAGGTCAGTCTAAAAGGAAAATATTTCATTATCATAGATTTCCAGGAGGCCTGCAAGAAACCGTATATTGTTTTTTTCCACGGGATACCTTAATCTTTATGCAGCGATGCTGTAATTCAAAAAACATGCTTACAGTAGTATAATTTCATACTAACATTTAACTCCTATGTCTTCGTCTGCATACACATAGTACACGAGCAACCCTGAGTGCTATGAATAGTTTTTTACTATGTCTGCTAGTAACACTACACAATTGTGTATTCATGTTCAATGTGATCATATTACTGCCAGTACTTTCTTTTCAGTTCTCATAAGTTCACATAAATGGTCGTATTCACACCACACAATTCTTTATTGTTACAGTTACTTTTTCTCTTAATATTTATGCATAAATATTTGCAGAGTCATCTTGTAACGACATAATAACGGACATGCTCTTTGGTGGATTGGATACAGCTAGTAACACGTTAAGTTTCATAATCTTATATATGGTGCTGCATCCTGAAGTTCAGAAAAAAGTCCAGAAAGAAATAGACACAGTTATAGGAGTTAATTCACCATCCTACGTGAATTACGTTAAAAGGTAAGAAAGAAACTAATGACTGTTTCCTATGTAATTTAAAATGTTTCAAAGGCAGAAAGAACATTTAAATCTTGACAATTATTTCTATTTTCCTATATGTAAGTTATGTTGACAAATGTATACATAATTTAATATATGGTATCTGAATATTGTTTTCGGTGTTGTATCCTTACAATAAATGGTGTTCAATACACAATGGAATCAAGTTAACTTTTGGTCAGTTTGAACGTCTTTTAACCTTTATGATCTCTTTCTGAAACTTCCTCCAGAGCTTAAGCGATTCATGTCCAGATACAGTAAATAACTCTTTACAATAAACGAAGTACCAACTTTTCCGTGCAGTTGATCCCACCAAACTTATCTCAATTTCTCATAACTTGTGTATTTGTCATAATTCTGCTTGTTCTGAATGCATCATATATGTGTGTATTATAGTACTCACTCAGCAGATGTCGTTACTTTCATGATATGGAAGGAAACAAATAAAGTTTCCCAGTCTCCCGTTCCACGATTATGCTCTGAAACAAAACGGCATGCGTGACACTTATGGTGCGTTCTGACATTTAAGTAATAAAAGGCCATTTTAAGGTAATATTTCATGCTTGAAATATAGCTGAAGTTTAATATCAGTGGTGGCGTGATTTCCAAACAGGTCCGCTTACACGCTCGATAATTACAGAAAGTTGTTTCAAAGTTTGAGACATTTGATTCCATTTGACATCTGTAAACTGGAAGATCCTAAAGATTTATAGATACAAGTCTTGTTCTATGAACTTTAGTTTTACAAGAATTGCAACTATGTTGAGCACCTTCAATAACTGTGCATGTATTCTTACTTGTGATATGTACTAAAGTTAATGTAGCGCTAACACATAATATAGAGTTTGCTTTCGTTAAAATGTTCGTTTCGAACTTTTCTAAGTACCTTAAAATTGTAGGTTTTGCAACAACGCATTCTAAGGAATGGTAGGGGAAATAATAGGAACAAATAACGGGTTTTCCGAACACAGGTCACAGTTTGCTGTTTGAAATACTCAGTTCTTTATTGTTTGTTTGTTTTCTTGTTTTGTAATTTAATGTAATGATACGTTTAGAACATCATAGTATTTGGTAAAAGCAAAAGGCTTGGTTGTAGGTAAACAACACAAGCTTTTTGACCACAAAATTTGTTTTAGAAGAAAGAAGACTTGTTGACAAGTTCGTTCTCTACTCATAAAGTTTTAACAAAACCTCGTAGTTGTTCTGATAGCCATGCGTGATAAGTTCTTCGTTTCTGTGCGAATTTTCTACTTTTGAACTTGGTTCTAATTTCACTGCATGCTCTATTTGCTCATTTTCTTATTTGTCTGTTATTCCTGCCGTACACTTTTACAGTACATGTATTGCACGAAGGAGATAGACTACTTTTTTTAATATATCCAAAAGTAAGAAGGTGTAAAGGCATAAAACCTTTTCTATATATCCCAAAGTGATTCCTCCTCAGGAATCACTTCTTTCATCGATCCGTAAGTTATAGGTAAATCTGAAGATAAATCTGGAGTTTTAGTGTTCTGAAGATCACTATCATTCCGAATACCTAATTCGTTATTACCGGAACGCCGTTCATATTATTATTATTATTATTATTATTATTATTATTATTATTATTATTATTATTATTATTATTATTATTATTATTATTATTATTATTAAGTAATAGAAAAAAATCCTCCCAGTTTGTTGTTACACCTATGGACTTTATGTTATCTTGGTGCATCAAAATCATTTTAGATAGGTTTTCACGACGTACTGACATTTTTTCACTAAACTTCTTAATAGCTTTCAATACTATCACCATTTGCTAGAGTCTTTCTCCCAAGAATGCACTCAGTTTCATGAAACATTGGCCGTCACCTTACCCCAAATATCATCACATGAGTATTTTGTAAGTGGAGATGAGGTGTGTGTTTCTGGGCTGATTTCAAATCGATTTTGCCTCAAGATCAAAGTACTAGTGTTGTCAACTGCTCGAGCAGCTCGGCTCACGGCTCAGACAACACCAAGCCGAACCTAAAAGTGAGCCGAGACAACAGCAAACCCAACCGAACCGGCTCAAGCCCTCGGCTCAATTGGGCCGAATCGAACCGAGTCGATGGCTCATCCCAACCGAGCCGGCTCGAACCAATGGCTCACCTGAGCTGAGGCGAACCGTGCTGATGGCTCACCCCAACCGAGGCGATGGCTCACCTTGGCCGAGCTGAAGGCTCATTGCAACCAAGTCCGTTCGAGTCGATGACTCACTTCAGCCGAGCCGAACCGAGCCAATACCTCGTTCCAATCAAACCGGCTAAAGCTATTGGCTTAGTTGAATCGAGTGGAACCTCGAGCTGAGCCTCTGACTCAGGGCTGCAGCCGAACCGGTTGACATCACTTTTTCTCACTCGATAAAGATTTTGCATATCTATCTTGGAAATTAATGGATTTAAGCAGTGCTTAGTAATTTTCATCGGTTCAGGTGAGTAAGGCCATGGTTTACTTGCTTCTCCTTTTGTTATGACCCGAGTACTCATAATCATATTCCTAATTATAAGGGTTTTCTGAGCATACAGAAAACCAACTGAAAAAAGATGACAAATTTCCTTTTACCGCTTTTTGAAATCGAGGCAAGGAAGCACGGCGAAAATAGACCCGAGACGCACCCTTAGAAGGAAAGTATATTATATATTCGCCATTTGCCAACAATATTTTACTACGTGCATTGATCGGAAAGCTACTTTTCAAAGGTAGCTGCACTACAGCTACAGCTACATGGTAAAATTGTAACTCACTGCAGCTACTAGCTAGTTTTCCAGAAAAGCAGCTGAACTCCGATTTTTTTTAAAAAAATGAACAGCTCTCTCTACAGCTATTCGCTACTTAAGCTTTTGTCACAAATACGAGTACAGTTTATTTGACATCAAGCATCATAAAATATGTCATAGCATCCACATGCGTAAGTGAATTTAAAGTTTGGTTAAAATATTACATAAGAGCGTTGTCTGTGAATTTGTATTTCACAGTAAAGTATGCATTTTTCTCTGTCCTTTTTAAAGTATATATATATATATATACAGGGTGGGTCATTTTAATCAATCCACGGAAATATTTAAAAAATGGTAAAACATAGAAGAAGTGTTTCAAGTACACGTTATATATTGCTAAGGGGGAACCCAATTCCGCCAAAAGTACCCCTCTCCGCCCTCCCTAAGTGGGTGTAACAGATATTTAACTTTGAAATGTCAAATGGGAACATGGGTCGAGTAATAACTCGTTCGAAAGGTCTTGGAAAACTAAGTAACGCTGTATCAAAAGATGTTCCATATGGAGCACCGATTTCAAAATGGCCGCCATTGTATGGTTCGGAAACTCAAGTACCAATGAAACCTAGTTTAATGCTCCTTTTAGCAGTGAGACTGTACGAAACGTGGACCTACGGCTTTACCGGAGCCACGTTAGTAGCCACTGGGAATCGAAACAGGATATCCTGCGTCGTAAACGCAACACTTTTTATATAGCCAAGAATAAGTTCCTTTGCGCTCAGGAACACAGTGTATTTTTTTTATTTCTTTATCTCGAATTTTTTAAAATTTTTGTTTTCTGCCTGCTTCCTTCCGTTGGTTATATATGGGCTCGGTGGCTCAATGTTAACTATCATCTTTGGTGCAAAAGCACCTGGTTATGTATATTTATTTATTTATTTATTTATTTATTTATTATTTAAAATGGCGGAGTTAAGACATAACCTTTTCTTCCATTCAGCCATTTACATTTTTCTTTAAAGTCGGATCTCTCTCTTTTTTTTTACGTCGAGAATAAAAATGACATACAGTTAGGCACGTTAAAGAGTTACCGACATACATAACAATACAGAAAATAAAACATGAAAAATGAAAATGAAATTTATTACATATAAAATAAACAAGAGATATGCTAAAAACATGTTAAACTATACAAGGAGAAACAAATACGTCAATCTTGATTATATATAACATAAAATACATTCCTATGATTCGCTATCTATAGATAAAATGATGCACCTACTTAAGTGATTGTCTATAATGTATACATTCATACACATGTATCAGAAGGGAATAGAAAAGAAAATGAGAAGAAACAGAAAGGGAGAGAAGAAAAAAACGACTGCATAGTAACGCCAGGAATAGTTTCGTGTGTAACATTTTTTTTCTTTCCTACTGAAGACCTACATTAGAAAGATATTCTTTAAGCCAAAGTTTAAAAGTCAACTCAGAGTTTCTGATGCTTTCAGTGGTGTCATTCCAAGCTTTGGTGACAAATAGTATGAAAGATTTGGAAAAGAAATTAGATTTGTGCGTTAGAACGGCGAGTGTTGTATTTCCTTTAGAACGGGTATTTAGTGGGTGAGTATCGCCGAGAAATTTAAATTTAGAGGAGAGATAAGTAGGTTTCTTACTATTAATTATTTTATATAAAGTGTTAGAGAATGAATGCGGCGGCGGGTATTTAGATTGCACCATCCTAGTGTCTGATAACAATGGGAGATGTGGTCGAAGCGCTTTTTATTAAATATGAATCGAACGCAGGCATTCTGAATGCGCTGCAAACGTTTTCCCAGATCTTCGGTTAAATCAACATATGCTGCATCACAATAATCTAAATGAGAGAATGAACCAGGGACTCTTTAATGGATTCCGGAAGAAGGTTTTTTAAACGCTGAAGAGAATGGAGGGAGTCGTAAGTTTTCTTGCATACTCTATTAATATGTTCTGTCCAATTTAGGAATTTATCGATCTGGAGTCCTAGGCTATTGACGCTATCACTTACAGGAATGGCTACATTGTTTACGAGAACATTCGGTAGGCTTGTAATATTGATTGTGGAGAGTAGTTTACGAGAACCAAGATTTTGATTTGGTTGGGTTTACTTGCAGTCCATTTTTACGTGCCCATGTGCAGATACTTTCAATGTCACTGTTTAAATGATCAATCGCCGTGGTTAAATTTAGGGGATTGGTGGTTAAATAGCATTGTATATCATCTGCATATAAGTGATATTTACAATGGGTGATGTGCTCAGGTAAATCGTTGATGTATAAGGAAAACAGAAAAGGTCCTAGGACGCTGCCCTGCGGGACTCCATATGGAACAAGTTTCGCATTGGAACATATTAGTGACAACTTTTTGTTTTCTATTTGATAAATAGGAGCTAAACCAAGATAAAGTTGACTGGGAAAAGTTGTAGAAGGTAGATAGTTTGGCAATCAGTATGTCATAGTCTATAGTTTGGAAAGCCTTAGAAAAATCTAGTAGGGATAACAGTGTAACTTGTCGTTCATCCATAGCGGCACGAATATCATCAGTGATATTTACTAGAGCAGTGCAAGTGCTATGCTGAGATCTGAAACCTGACTGAAACGGATTTAAGATGTTATTTTTTTCGAGGAACTTAGTTAATTGGTCATGTATTATATGCTCTAATGCTTTGGAGAGTGCAGGGAGTGTAGTAATAGGGCGAAGATCTTCTGCTTTTGTTGGATTTTTGGTTTTAGGCAATGGGCGAACGTGAGAGAGTTTCCAAATTGATGGAAATTCTCCGGTTGTGATGGAACTATTAAAAATATGCACAATGACATCTACAATGAACAGTAATATTTTTTTAATAAGAATGATTGGCAAGTCGTCAGCTCCTGAAGCAGGTGATTTGATTTTGTTTATTGCCTTCATGACTTCCGGAGCAGTGACGAGGTGAAGGTTAAATATATTTTTTATGGGACGCAAGATTAGAAATTTCATTTTATTCATTTTATTTATCCCAGGGTACATTATTCAACTGAATATTAAATTTGGTCTTGTTCAGTGAGGTCAAAGAACAATATGGTTTTGTTATCTAGACAGACGTAGTTTAAATCTAGCTCTACTGCTAATCGCTTTTCAATTTTCAATAAAACCAATTCATTTCGTGACGTTCTAGTACTTTCTTTTGTACTACATGATATTATTATATTACACATGTTTTGATAAAGTACAGCATTTATATTACACCTATTTTTCTATTGTTTAGGATGCCCTACACAGTTGCCACTATCCATGAGGTACAAAGGATAGCTCCAGTAATAGCACTACTTCCAAGACTGGCTATGGAGGATACTGATCTATTGAACTACAAAATACCTAAGGTGAAAGACTGGTATTTGTTTTGTTAAAATCGTATTGCACATAACATTTAATATCGCTATTTCTTTTTAAATATAGAAACTGAAACATTTCACTTTATAAAAGCTATGTCGTACCATTATTATGTAGTGGTAATGTGTTGTGCAAAGTGGGGAAACATATACAATCACACATAATGACAGTAATACTTATGACTAGGCTTCGGATTTTTGCATATTTGCATGTTTTTTTCCTGATGTGATATTGATATGCTCTTTAAACAGAAATTCGTTTCAGGTGTTTTGGGGTAAAATAACAGAGTTTTATAGTGCATATATTTGCATATTTCGGACGTTAGTGCATGTTTATGTCGTTACTGCATATAAATGCATATTTAAAGAAACGACCAAATTGATAATTTTAAACGTCCAACAACTTTCCTCATAAATGGAATTTCAAGTTTCTAATATAAATTAGACTCAAGAACTTAAAATGGTTGATTGTTGTCGGTTTAGAATATCTTCCAAGGTCATGTGAAAGAATAACAAAAGGCTGAGTGATTTATTCTCCCGGCAAGGATGCGTGACTGGCACCTTTTTGAAAGAAGATATAAATAACGGTCTCAAATCAGCCACAACAAAATTTCCAAGTCATCCATCTCAGAAGTTAAAGTTGTTACTGTTGTGTGTGTATTTGAAATTGTGGGGTTTTGTGGCATTATAAGAATGCCAAAAGAAAAATCTGGGTCTATTTAGTTGTAGTGCGACACCTTCAAATTCGAATTTTAACTAGCTCAGAATGTTGTCCAATTTTTGTCCACCCAAGAATGAAATCTGTACCATTCAAATAAACGAGGGAGGGCCATTTCAAAATTTGTCCTCATCTATCCCCTGTAGTGCGGCGTCTTAAAACTTGAATTTTAACTACCTCAAAATTTTGTTCAATTTTTTTGTCCTTTTTTGTCCACCCAAGAAAAAAATTGTACCATTCAAATAAACGAGGGAGGACTATTTCAAAATTTCGGCCACTTCAATCACCTGTAGTGCAACATCTTAAAATTCGAATTTTAATTAGCTCAGAATTGTGTCGAATTTTTAAACATTTTAGTACCACCAAGAATATATTCTGTACCATTGAAATAAACCAGGGACGGTCATTTAAAATTTGGCCACTGAAATTATATGTAGTGAGACATTTTCAAATTCGAATTTCAGCTATCTTGATGGTACAAAAATCTACAAAAAATAGGGAAAATTCTAAACTAGTTAGAATTCGAATTTAAAGATGTCACACTACTGGTGATTGAAGTGGCCAAAGTTTTGAAATGGTCCTTTTTTTAAAAAATTTGAATGGTACAATTTTTTATGGTACAAAAATGTAAGGAAATTCGGCAAAATTCTGAGCTAATTAAAATTCCAATTTGAAAATGTCGCACTACAGGTGATCGAAGTGGCCGAAAATTTAAATGGCCCCCCTCATTTATTTGAATGGTACATTTTTTTTTATCAAACCATAACATTTCGGAACATTCTCAAGAGCGAAGTTGGATGCGAATTGGGCCGAATTTTCATGTGTGCCATTTGGTAACGATTTTGTAGCGTCTAAAGCCGACCATAGACATCTTTGGTTGTGAATTTTGATGTTTTTTAGAACAAAATTTTCCAGTCTGTACGTATATTTGTACAGATTAAAAAAAAATCGTGACCCAAAAGCTAAATTTCTTGACTTTCGTGATTTTCATGACCGACAGACAACCTGGCATAGCATCTACTTCTTGCCTTGGTCTTTGAAACCGTATGTAGGCCTTTTTTGTTTACTGTAAGTTTTATGTGTATTAATTCGTAGCATAAATAAATAATATAATTGAATACGTTAGGCCTATATACAACATTTTATTTTATCTCACTATGTCCATTATATGTATGTACCTTATTTATTTTTCTAAGCATAGAGCTATCTTGGTTAACTTTGAAAACTTTATCGGAAATATTTGCGAGTCCTGTTCAATTTTGCTAGGCAGGTTTTATTATGTGCTTATGCCAGAAATGTTTATTTACTTCTCTTAGTATATTTATTCTTTATTCACAGATACTTGGCGCATTATTTGTAAAACAATGACGGATCCAGGATATGATCAAGGGAGGGGCTAAATCATATTTTGCGGCTTTATCCAGTGTTAAGAAGGATTGAAATACATTTTATCCAGTTTATACCTGAGCGTCAAGGGGGCCCCGCCTGTCTGTATATATATATATATATAAAAGTAGATTTATTTTAATTTCACATACTGACTGTGAACTGTTTGAACCCAAAGAAACCAAATTTATTTAAGAAGCCTTGGACGCTTGCGGAGCTGAAAACATTAAAAGCGACCTTGCGTTTATCAATACTCATTTCAGTTCATAACGAGATTAGAAGAGCGATGATTAGGACTTTGCAGTGCATTTGAGCTGTTTGATTCAATAACGAAGCAGACGCCCTCAAGACCAATCGGAGAAGCATTTCTTCGAAACGCACATTCAATAAACGCGAAAAATTCTGGCATAAAATTCTTGTCTAATAAATAAAGTCTTCCTGGGAACAACGACGCACAGATTTCAGATTTATCGGGAAGTAACATTGTTTCTTTGAAATACTGTCCCTTAACGACTCGTGACACGGAAGGAACATTTTCCATGTACAGTAATGTTTTAATAAATAAATGAAAGTTTTAGCAAGAAAACACCGAAAACTACATAGTTGTATATTGTAGCATGAATGCATCATTGTTATACACAAATATATGTAGTTTAAGTAATACAGCCTTTTTCTCTAAAGATTAAAAAAAATCTCATGTAACTTTAGCTTTTGATTGGTGCATATTTACAATTTTTAGTGCATATTTGCATATTTTCAGTGCATATTTTCGTGATTTTTAGCGCATATTTGCATGCATATTTTGCCGTTTTTTAGTGCATATCGATCCGAAGTCTACTTATGACTAACGACTTTGGTTCTTATGGCATTAACAACCATCAACTGTGGTACAAAACATGTTTTACATGGAAAATGACTTCTTATAAGGGTAGTTTTTTTCGGGTAAATTTTTCTTTCGGATAATGTTCGCCAGAAACAGTTAGAAGATTTATTTTCATATTTCATAAATAAATATTACATTAATAACTTGACAAATTGGCATAACTTATTTGTCCTGAAAATTCAACATAGGGTGCCTTACTCTTACTCTTACTCAAAATAAGGTACATCTTAGGATGAGTCTTTTCTGAGGGATTTTCTCAGAAATAACGAAGTCGATTTCTTTCACATTTCAAATATATATATATATATATATATATATATATATATATATATATATATATATATATATATATAGGGGAAACCATATAGTCGTTGGCACTCTGACAATTATTGGCACTTTCCTTAGTTTTTCCTCTTTACTAAGGAAAAATGAATACGTGTTGGTAAAAATTTCCTGCAGCTGGCAGCTCTAATCCTCTCTGCCCGCGTTCCCTTTGTTTGTTTTGCCGGGAACCTTTCAGTTGGAGGCAAACTCTAGTCGACAGTGGAAGCTATTTGGATTTTTCAATTTTGCAGGTAATTCTTATACTTTTTGTTAAGGATATCTAACAGCTTAAGAGAAATGTAATTAGTTTGCTATTGTTTAAAATCTTTTAATATTTTTTGCACGAGAGGAATTGGGTCTACTAATCATTCCAATCGTACATTTTCAAGCGATTTGTTTGTCCTTCGAGTGAATGCATGGGGTGCCAATAACTGTACGTATGAAAATATAAAATGTCAGTTATTGGCACTAGAGTGCCAATCACAGTCTCTGATGCTGAAGAATAAAACAGCTTGAAAACTGTCCGATAATGCTTTCCATCTCCACATCTATTCTTGCTCAAAATTTTGGTTTCCTACTCTAACAAGTAACAGTTATTGGCACAGTGCCAAGAACTGTATAAATGACCATGCCAATGACTGTAGGGATTTGCAGCAGAATAGGTTCTGGTAATGAAATATGTCTAATATGCCTATTGAAATTATTTGTTCATGTAGTCTAGTCCAGGGGCGGACTGGCAAAGTTTGGCCCACCCGGCTGAGTTACAGAGTTAGCCCACCATCAAAATTTATTATGATAGTTTGAACGTTGAGTTACAGCAAGAAAATATTTTTCAAATCTCAGCTAGTCGGTCATGAAGTGCGCGTGGTCAGACACAAGAATAGTTATTAACAATGGCGAGCTAGCCTAAGTCAATGTGAATAACGGTGTAAAGAAACTCCGGTAAAGAAAAGTCTGCTGTGAGATTCAAAACGTTAGTCCCAAACGTCTGGACGGTTATGGACATTGTTGGTGTTAGCAACATGGGCATTTAGTTTCTACTTTTTGTAAATGGTAGGGCCTAGATCAATGTCAAACTTAAATTATTTCATATAAAATTAATTACAAAACGTTTTCTTATTGTTGCTGAAATCGGCACACAATGCCAAAGATTTTGAGAAAAAGATATTCACTATACCAGAGAAGTGCTTCCCTTGAAGCAATATCAAAAGGTGTAGGAATAAAGACAGCATCGAAACAGTATGGCGTTCCTCGGTCTACATTACAAATCCATCTGAGAAATCAAGATGTGAAATCATCTTCCGGACCACGACCCATTTTAGAATAGGAAGAACCATTGTTGGTGGAATTGTTAATAAAATGAGCTGAAAAGAGTTTTCCCAGAAAGAAACAGGATATTCTTAAAAGTGTTCAGGACTTTCTCGTGAAACATCCTCGTCCTAATCCGTTTCCAAATAACATACCGGGAGATGGATGGTATAAATCGTTCTTTCAAAGAAATCGTAAGGTTGCGGAAAGAACGTGCGAATCTGTTACAAGTGCGAGTGCTTGTGTAACAGAAAACGACATAAGATCATGGTTTCATAATATACAGAAGTATTTTGAAGCCAATAATATTACAGATGTTCTGCAGGATGCAACACGTGTTTACAATGGTGATGATACTAACTTTTAGCTTTGCCCGAAAACTGGAAAGATGTTAGCGTAAAAAAGAAGTAAGTAAGGTGTACGATGTAGACACGCGAAAATGCAAAGGAGTCTTTAACAGTTATGTTTACTTTCAGTGTTGCAGGTGACGTCACACCCCCAATGATAATTTTCCCTTATGTTCGTGTGCCTAATGATGTGGCTCTATCTGTGCCTACAGGATGGGGTATCGGTCGCAGTGAGAACGGGTGGATGAAAGCCGAATTATTTTATGGATATATAGGTAAAATGTTGTATCCGTAATTAAAATCGAAAAATGTCAAGTTCCCGATTATATATTTTGTGGACGGTCATAAAACTCATCTTACTTACCAACTTAGCGAACTTTGCTGCAAGCTTCAAATTGAACTCGTTGCTCTGTACCCCAATTCTACAAGAATAATACAACCTGCTGACGTTGCCGTATTTACACCATTGAAGTATGGGTGGAAGCAAGTCATACGAGAGTGGCACTTTATAATCAATTGCAGTCTCTGACGGAAGCTAAATTTGCTCCTCTGTTGAAACAAGCAGTTGACACTTACATTTCGCCATATATTATACAAAATGGATTGAGGGCATGCGGTTTACACCCATTTGATCCCAACGACATAGATTACACTAAATGCGTTGCAAAACCAATACAAACAGTTCAAGAAATACGCGGTGGTAATGAGCAAACTAAGGATGTAGTATTAACCAGAACTGAGTTTGAAAGTATAGTAGGAACTGATGTAATGAGAAGACTTCAGGAAGTTGACAATGAACAAGTCCTTGTAAATAAGAACGAAGAATTCCATGTGCTGTATCGCTTATCTCAACATTTTATAGATAATAGTAGGCCTAAGTCTTCGGTAGAGATATGTGTTAATCTTCAGTCGGGGCAGACGAACAATCAGCAAGGTTCACCTGCATCATCTGCATGTATCCAACTCAATGATTTCAACCACTCAGATACTGCTAGTGATGCTCATACTCTGTGTGAAGTAAACCCTAGTACACCTATCAATGGCAGTACTACAGATGCAAATGCTGTACAAAAAGGTTCCGGCTCAACTTCAAAAAGTTAAAGACCGAACACCCGTTGCTGCAAGATGTTTTAATATGGCCAGAAACTCCTAAGAAAGGGGAAATGAAATGTAGAAAGACTCCGTTTATAATAACGTCTCATAAATATCAAGCTATTTTGCACGACAAAAATGAAGAAGCAATTAGCTGAACAAGAAAAGATCAGAAAGCAAACAAGGAAGATGTCTGAGAGAAAGGAACAAGAGTTAAAACGCAGAGGAAAAGCATCTGCAAAGAAATCAAAGCAGAGGTCTATCTCGATTGTTCAACGGAGATAAGCGGTCCTTCAACTTCTAACCTCGAAAAAGACAAAGGACTGACTGAATCATTACAAAATGGAACGCTCACAAGGATGCTGAACTTCGATTCGTCATCAGCTGCGAGAAGCAACGTAATATCCTTCACACACTGTTTTCAGCTATTCTTTTCGGGAAGGATGGATCTTGAATGCGAGTTGTGTCACAGCAAGTATCACAGTCGTTGCATTCCATAGTACCATAAGGAACACATACAAGAAGACATAGAAGATGGAGTTGTGTGTCACGGATGCTACGTTCTACAGGATGACAGTGAATGTGGTCTCAGATGAGGACGAGATTAATGAAACGGATTGACATAAATCATTGAAACATACAATTTTGTTTGTGCATTTCTCGTTATTTAATTTTAAAAATATATTGTGCATTCCCCGGTATCAATTTGTTTTACTTCATAATGTTCAAGGTCTAAAATGTCTATTAATACATATAATAATTGATATTACCTCCAGTCAGGCCTACAAGCCTTATTTCTGCCAATCGTATCTTCTACTGTATGCTTTATAATGGTGCCAATAACTGTCTTCATTGTGTGCCAATAACTGTTTTTTGAGTGCCAATAACTGTAAGATTATTGTCACATTACAAAATATATTTTTATTGCCAAACTTTACATTTGTATTGTAATTTCTCAACATACTATTCAATTAGAGATTCCCAGAAAGAATATATTAAAAAATCGCCAGTATATGTTATAAAATAAGTCTGTTATAAAGATATGAATGAAAACAAATCCTTAAAGTGCCAATAACTGTATGGTTTCCCCTATATATATATATATATATATATATATATATATATATATATATATATATATATATATATATATATATATATATATGTATATATATATATTATATATATATATATATATATATATATAATATATATATATATTTACTCGTTCAAAAATACAATACAGGACAATTCACTTATGAAAAGAAAACTGCACAAGATATAGTCTCCTTCTGCGACGAGTTTCTTTATAGTATTACTTGTCAAGCGACTCATGCGAGTTTGTTCATATTTACAAATAAAGATTTGTCTAATAACACTGACTATGATATTGCGTAGAATACTACTCATTAAAGAAATCACACAGGGTAGTTCACTTTTAGAGGTGAGTTTTCTTTGGACAGAGTTTTCCGGAAACGACTATTAATTTTATTCACATTTGAAAATTTCTGTCAGTTCTCAACTGCAACATAGCGTGACTTAAGATAAGAAAGTGTAGCAAGCACGTTTAGTACGCTCCCCCGTAGCTCTTATTTCTTCGCGTAGATGAATATTAGCAAGAATATATTCCGAAAGTGTAACTAGTTGAGATATCCAAAATTTCTTCGAACGATGAATAGATAAATATCGTTTAAAGATATTTGTTTCGTGAGAGCAAAAATATTACACTTAAACTTGAAAAAGACGAGAAACAAATTTCAGCGTACTGATTATATTACTTATAAGGTTTTCGTTGTTTTCTTTAAGTCATAAATTAACAGATGAAGTTGAGACCTTTCTCGGGCAAGTATAAAAAATTGTAGGTCCTTTACACAGGAGTTTGCATACCCTATTCTTGAAAACATTTCAGCTGCTCGTCACATATTTGTAATCGTATCCGTAGCTAAATTAGACATAAAAATATTTTTAAAAAATAAAAATTTCAATTTAGTCTCAGAAGGAGTTTTTGAGGAAGGGTTTGGCTGTCGAAGCACAAAATAAACAACTAGACAAATATAAATAACACCAGTAATAAATAACAAATAACAACACGAATTTTCCAACAAAAATCTTTATTACAAAATTTACAAAGATTTTTTCAATGAAAACAGCAACAAATTCCATAATAACTATATTGTGAAGATATGTGTATTTAGACACATAAGAAAATATTTTATTTTGAACTATGGGACATTTTATTTTAAAAATCATTACAGTGAGAAGGATAATCATTCATTTAATGTTAAATACTTTTTCGACTTCTTTTTTCTAAGTTAATTTGCCTTCCCTACTAGGAAGTCTTATTTCTGTCTGTTATTTCCTTCTTACACTTGTAATTCTCAATTAATAAAAACAACAGATTGCTTCCCCGTCCGCATTCCTACCATCAACTTACCTTGGTTAATCTACGAGCACGCACTTTTTCATGAACCCGGAAGGGACGCTAAACAAAAAGGATTGAGAGACTTTTGGAAGAGGCAGTCGATATGGAATTAGAAACGAGTTAAGATGTAAACCGCGAGCTTCATTTTCAAGTTTACGACAAATTTAGCCTTGCTCTGTCCTAAAGAGCACATTTGTATTAGCTAACGTTACATAGCTGTTAACGACGATGAATTGTTTACTAAAGAGTAGTTTTGACTCTTACTGAACTTGCGATCTTCGTAAAGTTGGTTTCCTTGTCCGGGTTTCGCTAACTCTTAACCTTCGACTACTTGGACGACCAGCCACCCAGAAAGAGAGATGGACGGACTTCAGCCCACTGGAAGAATCGTCAAGAAGGCAACATCCAAATCTACAAGTAAGTGCAAGTAGGTTAATCTGTCCTAAAAGTTGCTCCCTTCTCACCCCTTTCAACCCCATCGACATCACAATCTGTTTCTTTTTACATACGTTTGATTTTATGTAAATGCAACCCAGGACTGATCCCGTGCCTTACGTTCTGTCAAGTTCAAGTTATGTAAAATCCTGGGCGCAACTTGTCGGTTCTGACATCCCCAATTACGTTACTTATAAGCACACTATCTGAGCTCTCAGACCGACAAGGGGCGACTGCACAATATTCAATTAATCGTTGCAATTCTTCAATATTCATAGATTAATTCAATCAAGCTCGTCAAAACGTAGTAAACATCAAGTGCATTATTCCCTAAATTAAAGCAATTAATATACAATATAATCCTTCCATGGATCTCAGCAAGTTATGCACACACAAATTGCACTTATTCAATTTAATAGCTAAAGTGGTCAGAATTCCCTTTAAGAACAATGTTTTGGCTTTATCAGTCAATGAATAAATGGAAAATCCTACTTTTAAGTTTCATTTAAATTTTCCAATTTAACTCAAATCCGAATAGCAAGTAAACCATAACAAAATCTGGGAAAAACTATTAAATCCATACTAATCTAGCTAAATAACCTCGTAATACCTGAAAATCTTGAAATATTAAATGAACTATACAAAAAGACCGCGGTCTAAAGCATAGAACAGCAAGTCTTCCATATAAAATTGTCCAAGACTACTAATTTGACAATTTCAAGAGATAATATCATTAGGCCTAGTTCACGGATTTTGAAGGTTTCGTAACTTCATCAAATCTAAACAATACCAAATGCGGGTTAAGGCTTGAGAACCACGTGTTTTCCGCTTTAGTCCAAGACATATGTCTAAAACAAACTTTCAAGAATAATAACAATTTCTCCAAATCTTATAAGGTTTTCTTATCTTACTAGTGTTACAATGTACAATCCACGTGCTAACGGTTTGGAACCACAATTTAGTACGTTGTAACAAAAACACTATTGAATTTAAGTTCTGAGGAAAACAAATAGGTTTCATATAACAAACCAATCCGGTAAGAAAATTCAATTTAATTCATTTTCTATTAAAGGCATTGGGTTCAAGTCCCGCAATCTTCTTATAACTTGGTTATCAATCGAGTTTAAACCAGAGACGTAATCCTGCTGAATATTCCTATTCCAACCTTTGAAAAGCAATTGGAGTCAGAACCACACAAGCACTCAATAACACGCACAAAGGACACACTACTAAAAATTTAAAAAGAACTAACCCCTAATTTTTCAGCCTACTTTAACTTCCAATTTTTACACCACTCTGGGTTGCAATCACGTCTTGTGTCGGTTAAAGCAAGAATAAACACTAGATTTGTGTGAGTTATTAGCATTAAAGAAAAGACGGAGAGAGATAACTACTTGGTCCAAAGGGACACTAAATTTCATCAAGAAACTCACTTGCAAACTCTTCGAATTGACATAACCAAGCAAGAAAAAAATTCCAATTCTAATCCTAAAGCAACCACACATTTAGCCAAATTTAGCCAATAAGTGCAACACCAAGCACTCAAAATGTATCTCTTCAGTTTCAAAATTTATTAGGTAAAGCGTGCAAGCAAACAAGTTATGTACAAGTTTCAATCTTTCAGAAAAGTTATCACCACATGTAATTGCATATTCCTCACTTCCTTGTTTATTCTTACTTTTTTCATTTAGGATTAAGGACATTCAAAAATTAAGGAATAAAGAAATCTAACTCGAAGAACATGATCCACTTTGCAATTACTCCATCGAAACGAAGACCGCAATCGCTGTGTGAACGAACATTTCCTTAAGTCAGCTGACCCTTCCACCTTTGCACACATCTAGAAAGTCACGGAGCCTCGTACCAATAAGCCTCCGGCGCGGGAAGGGGAAGAAAGCAGAAGCGCGCGCGACCTTGATGTAACAGCCGGAAGCAAAAGAATTCTCAACCTACTTTCAATACAAACAAGTTTTTATTTAACTCTTTTTATTTCTTTCTTAGTCTTCCTTTACTTCTTTTTTAAAGAATAAATTCAAACAAATCAAGATTAATACCAATTGATTTCTTAGTATTTACAGACAGGAGCGTCATTTAGAGGGGACAGGAGAGTGCATTTGCCCCCCCCCCCTCCGGAGTTTGAGGTTTACGTATAGTTTCATCGATTAGCTACTAATATATTAGTACAAAACGTGAAAGTTAGCGGTGGTCTTGCCTTCCCCTCAAGCGAAGTCTGAAATGACGCCCAGTTTACAGAAAATTAATATTATATAGGTATCAGTGGCATGTTTACGATTTTGTTTCGGGGAGGGGCTTTGCTAATTTTCGGGGAGGGGTTGCTTTGCCTGAAAATGTGAAAATTCTGCAAGATGTTTCATATACTTTACTGGAGTAAGTAATATTTCGGGAGGCTTAAGCCCGGAAGACCCGCCCCCTAAATACGCCACTGATAATTATCTTCAATAGCCAATTATCGTTATACTATTTTCCTGCTGTTTTAAGTTTCTCCGTTTTCGTAACGCATGCGTTATACCTTATAAGAGGTATTTTAATCAGATACATGATAAAAGCCCAGCTCAATGAAGACACCAAGTTCATTGCTCTGTAAATTCGCTTAGGGGACAAACATACATACATTATGTAATAGAAATTGTCCCCTCATCTCACTTAAGGAGTATATACTAATTTCCGAGAACATTATGTCACGTCAACTTGGTAATAAAGAATGAGTCAGAAAAAACTTGGCCGCTTTCATTCCGCCATATTTTCTAGTATATAAGATGAACATTGGCAGCACTGTGCATAAGCAAGGACAGACTCCCGATCTTACTCACGAATAAATTGTCAGTTGTGAAGTGCGCGTGGTGTGGTAAAGATCGATGAGTCAGAAAAACGAAAACTAATTGTGAGCAAACACCTTGAAAATCCAGGTATGTCCTTAATAAATTAAGCAAACTCATAAAGTACCCTTGGTCTACAGTGGAAAATGTAATTAAAAAGTACACACAAGATTTAATTGTTGAAAGAAAACCTGGCTCAGGTAGAAAACCGGGGATTAGCCAACCGAAGCTGGAGAAAATGGTTACTGCATTGCTGCGTCAGAATCTGAAATAGCAGTTCCTGGTGTGGTCAAAGCGTCCCAATCTACAGTGCACAGAATTAAAGCAAGGAAAGGTTTACGATCTTTCAAAGTGCAAAAGGTACCTAACCGAGACGAAAAGCAACAACTGACGGAAAAATCCAGAGCAAGAAAACTTACCTTAAGGATGATCAGTACCTTACTCAATATGAATGTTGCATTATGGACGACGAAACCTATTGTGTCGCTGATTTCAGTCAAATTCCCGGAAAGGTGTACTACGTAGAACTGAAGAGGGGAGATGTGCAGGATAAATTTAAACAACGGAAGGAATCCAAATATCCCAAAACATATTTGATTTTGCAGCTATTTGTTCATGCGGTAAAAAAAAGCAAGGCGTTCATCACAACAGAGACAATTAAAGGCGGAATTTAAACGAATGAGTGTTTACAAACACGCTTGTATCCATTTGTAATGTTACACAGTAACTCTGTTTTCTTTTGGCCAGATCTTGCTACCTCTCACTACTCTAAATCAGCCACTGATTGTTATAAAGAAAAGGGTATCGTCGCAGTTCGAAGAGAGGCAAATCCACCAAATTGCCCTGAACTTAGGCCAATTGAAAAATATTGGGCCCATAATAAAAGAACATTGAAAACATCAAAAGGGAAGGCGGCTCACTTGAAAACTTTTCGTCGCAAGTGGACTGCAGCTGCCAATCAAATAACAGAAGATGTGTGAACTCTAATAAAGCGGATTAAAAGTAATGTACAAGCATTTTTCCACAATTAGTTCTTTATGATATCCTTTGTGTGTTTATTTTCTTTTTACTTTATAGTCAACTAAAGTATTAAAACGACCTTTCTTCTTTTCATTTCTTTACCTAGTTTTGGCCAAAGTTACTGGCCAAGTTTTTTCTGGCTCATTCTTTATATGTAACAAAATAAGGGTCTACTGCGTTTCTCTAATTTTAGAATACATTTTGAACCTGCTACTCCGTTAGAGACACGTTTTGGTCAATTTGACAGGAACATTGGTCTTGGTTTTGCAGCTTTTGCAAGAGTCTTGCATCCAAGACCAAGAACAGGGATCCCGATGCAAGACCAAGACCAAGACCAAGACCAAGATCAAGACGATACCTGCAAGAACAAGATCAAGACCATGACTCTTGCGCAAGAATCTTGCACAAGTACCGGCACTACTTGATTTCTTTATATACTGTGAAAAAAGGAGATTTTTTTTTTGGCTTCAGTAACAATGCTGAAGGACTGAATGTGTTTCCAGTAGTTTATGCAATCCGAGTGAGTCTGCCCCTGTAGCTTATAGCAACAATATGTCGTTTTCTGAATTGGTTGTTTGCGTTTTCTGTAGATATTACTCATTTACAAGCCACACAGTTATCATCTCGCACCATGTGAGCTTTTCTGGTGGACAAACACTGTGTGCGTGGGTTTTCTCGGTATTTTTTCGTTTCCTCCTACTTTCTCCATTCCACTATTTCAGTCATTTCACATCATCACTGCTCCCTTAGCCTTGATGCCTAATCGTGGGACGATAAACTAGATACTTCATTTCATTTCAAAGCATATTAGTGGTGTTCTTCTTCCAAAACTAAAGAGAAATGTAGTATTGAACATCGGTAATACCGTATATCATAGGTGCCGACTACATGGGTATGGCCTTGGCTCCGAGATTCAAGCATCCGTTGGAAATTTTCAATCTGTACTCTTAAAACTAATATCGAAATAACATTTTCATGACATTGAGAAAAACTTAGTACATGTGACCGCAAGTTTTGTTAAATGGCCGAATGCTTATACGTTGAATAATTGTTTATTAATATAACTTTTAGCGTCATTGGATATACGACACTTCGAGGTTGAACGATATTACATTACGCAACAACAATAAATTTATATTATAAAATTGAAAGTGGCTATTTTTGTGACCCTAATCTCTTGAAACAGCCGATCGATCTCATTCAAATTTATAACATAGATGAGTTTTGGGCCTGGGAGTGTGTTTACGTTATTTCACTTTGAGGAGCAATGTAGGGTTGGAGGAGAAGAGGCAAATGTACAAAAATTGATATAAATAAAAATAAATATATAGATGCCTCCCTTTAAATATATATGTTAAAAAAGAAATATACGTGCTGTCTTTGTGACCTCATCACTCTTGAACCAGCCAATCGATCTCAATCAAATTTTCAACATAGATGAAGTTCTGACTTGGGGTGTTTTTTATCAAATCATTTTGACCTAAAACTTAGGGTAGGAGGTGGGGATGGAAATTGTACAAAAATAAATAAAATTTAATAACTCTTGAACCACCCGACCGAACTCGATTTCATTTTCAACATAGATGAGGATCAGACCTGAGGTGGTTTCTGTCATATCACTTTGGCGATGCACTTTAGGAGAAGGAGAATGAAATATATTTAAAAATGATCAAAAATGGCCGATATTAAAATCGAGTCTATAGTTTTAGGGGTCGCTGAGAAAAACAGTGACTCTTCCTATGCTATTTAAATCCAAGTTCAGCCCGGTAGCTTGGCGGAGGGAAGAGAAGATATATAAAAACCATCGAAAATGACAAATAATATTGTCGAATCCATAGTTTTCCAGTTCGCTGAGTTTGCGACCAAATTCAGCCTCGTACACAATAATGATCAAAAATGAGCAAAGATTAGTGTCGAATCCATAGTTTTCGACGTCGCTAAGGTGAACAGTGCTACTTCCGATCCCGTTTAAATGCCAATTCATCACCGCAACTTGGGGGAATAACAAGATATATATAAACTTATCAAAAATTACTATTATCAATGTCGAACTCATGGTTTTCGCGGTCATTAAGATGGACAATGACATTTATGATGCCGTACCTTGCAACATGGGGATGAAGGGTGATATATAAGTTTATTGAAAATGACCAATATTAGTGCCGAATTCTTAGTTTTGGGGGTCTCTGAAACGAAAAGTGACACTTCTGATGCCGTTTAAATTCAAATTCAGCTCCGCAACTTGGGGAGAGGAGGGAAATATACAAATAATCGAAAATGACCGATATCGGAGAGAGCTTTACTAATAGTAAAAAGTAACTGACTAACGAAATATATTATTATTACTTTTTTAGGTTTAACCCAACGAAGTGGGTAATTGATGCTAGTAATCCATATTCAGAAGCGAGACTTCAAATAACTTGCAGTTTGATGCCGTTATTTTGTATTTCCAATACAGGTCAAAAGTATTTATATAGATTGAATTTTCACAAAAGACATAGACAGTTGAATCGTTTTCAGTTTTCACTCAATTTATTCTAAAATCTTAAGAGGTTTGATTATAATAATTATTATTTTAAGTTTCTCTCTCTTTTTTTACTCAATATTGCTAAATATATTATCATTTACGTAATAGATATTCTGCCATTCTTGGCAGGTTACTTGCTGCAACTGAGAAGCTCCGACGTTCGGTGGTCCTCAGGTAGTCTCTTCGTCTCGATGTAGCAATTTTCTGTTTTAATACCTTCCTTCAACTAGTCTCCTTCTTTCCCTCCCTCTCTTTCCTTCCACAATACCCGCCAGCACGTCCCTCATAATACAGTTCCTCCTCAGCCAATATCCTAACCAGTCCCTCTTCCTTCTCTTAACAATATCTAAAATTCTTCTTTCTTCCCTACTGCTACATTTTTTAACTCCTCTTTCGTTGACCCCCGTGAAGTTAGCGACCAAACGTTTAATAAATCGATATTATTTTAGAGTTTTGAGTAGCACTCAAAGAGTTCTAGAGTTCTTGCTAGGTTAGAACAATAGTTCTGGGTAAATAAAGATTTTATAGCGATATTAAAGTTTCGGTGCTAACTTCACGCAACAGCAAAAATCTTAAAATGTATATATTTTTAGAATTCTGAGTAGCACTCAAAGAGTTCTAGAGTTCTTGCTAGGTTAGAGCTGTAGTTCTGGGTAAATTAAGATTTTATAACGATTTTCGTATAATACTAGGACTCAGAGGCCTAGGTAACCTGAGTCATTCATCGCAGTCAAAGGTCATTGACCTTTGACCTATGACGTCACCAAAATTTTTGCTGACTCGGCTGAATATAGAGGGGCCCCTACTACTACCAATCACACTTATTTTCTGTAAGTTGGCCACCTGTCTAAATAGGTCACTTTCCAACGGAAGCTATGGTGGCCAACATAGACAGGTTCCAATGTGTTTGAGCGCTAAGCAAGCGTCCTTTGTCACGATATCGCTTTCGTCCGAGATCAGCTACAAATAAGAACTACCTTTTCTTTCTCAACTGTGAACCCTCATGCACAACAGCGGCAGACCAAGCCTGTGGCCGGGCAGCTAGGCGTCCCCGATTTATGAGTGACTGAAGATATTATTTTCTTTGTTAAAAAAATGAGTTTTTCTATTAACTCATTATACATCTACCATAGGCAGCGTGCTGGCTGTCTTCCTGAGCTTTTACCATCGAAATCTGCCACTGATGCTTATTTATAACTTACAAATACATGATGTTCTATATTGTTTAAAAAAAATTTAAAACCTGTAATATTTTAATGGCGTTATCACATAATACCACCAATTCAATATACTTATCCCAGTAACACTTTTTGTAAAGTCTGAAGTTATGACGTAACATTAGAATTGTGAAGATTATCCCTCTCAAACTGGTTTGGGAATCGATGCTTTCTTGATTTATTTCAAAGTGTTACTTGGAAAGAGTTTATCTATAACCGTTTAAGGTTGCTTTATTTTATTCACTTCAAGTTACCGCATGTTTTCTCAAATTTTAACCCATACCAACGTTCAAGTGGAAGGATTGATAGATAACTTATGTAAAGTTCAATCAACGGAACAGTACACTGTGAAACATTGTAAATTGCCATGCAATAACAAAAATAACTTTGATATATTCACTTGGTTGCTTGTACGTCTCAGAATATAAAGTTTGTTAAGTGCAAACTTTAATTATACCAAAATATTAACAAGATAAGTCTTAATTGATCCCACTTAAAGGAATGTACCGTCACTGGGATTTCGTTACATTATTTTAGTGTAACAGGAATAGTCAAATCGAAAAAAAAAAAAAACATTTCAGAGTGGCCAATAATGATACTAGAAAATGTGGAAATGAATTTGCATTAGCCATGTTCTTAGACTTTACATATGAGACACAGAACCTACGAGCAACGGATACTTTATTATAGGGTGATTCTACATTTATTCACACACGAAATATCGCTTTAGTTTTTTTCTATTTTATTCTAAATAATTTTTTGTTTTGAAGTTCATTCCATTACACAAATTGCTTTTTTTTAAAAGAAGATATCTCCTATTTCAGGGTACAATTATCTTTCTCGCTTTACTATCTGCCCATAGGGACAAAGAAACGTGGGTTAATCCAGATGAATTTAATCCAGACAGATTTCTGAAAGATGGGCAAATTGTTAACACAGAACATATTTTTCCATATGGAGGAGGTAAGATATTCTAGCATTACACGAGTAAGACGTATTGCTATACAGATTTTTCAGAGTTATAAAGAGAGAATAAATGTAATTCATCCCCTAATGTTATTGTATTTTCTTAATTCTGCTGCAAGAATTGAAAAATATTGATCTGCCTAAGTGCTCTGTAGAAAAGCAGGTTAAAAACAATTATCTTAACGTGGCTATACAGACCGTAGGGTAGGGTATCTAGTCTATTTCCCGCTGTGATTCAGACAATATTATGGTAAACAGACCATTAAGAGTTGTAGATAGGTGTACAACGCATACACAAACTATGGAATTATACTATCATTATACACTTTCTGTACTGTACTGTGGGGTCACAACCACAGTTAGTTGTCTCAATTATCAGTTCTTTCTAAATGAATGTGGGGATAGCACTTCACATGGGAAGACAGAAAGTACGTGGGGATCCGGGCAGTACAGCGCTTGAGTAATTAATTGGGGATGAATGAAATAAAATGCATGTTTTATAATAGAAAATATCGCAGAGACGCAAAGGTTAGGGAAGGAAAGCTTTTTACAGTATCTCAGCCATTTCGCTGTGATGAGCCTCGTTAAATATCGGGTCAAGCCTTATCCTCTAATCCGTTGAGTGTTTTCGTCTTGTATCGATCCCGGACCTCCAAGTGTTTACTTGTGGATGGTGAATAATACTCCTATATAAAGCTGTCTATAGTGTCAAGCAGGTTGTTCTTCATAAGGGATATTGATATATAATTTGCTTACTTGTACAAAACTACAAGTGGAGACACGCCAATGTATTGAAATTGTAAGAACATTTGAATGAAAAGAAGAATTTCAAATTCTTAACATTGCAACTATGAATTAATAATGAACATGAGCATGAAGCATAAGAATTTCGTGTAGTTGAATAGAAATCATCTATGTTGATGTTCAGATTTACACTATTACTGGGTATGTTATGGTTTTATCTCAAAACCGCATTTCATAGACTGTAGATCCACATTTAATGGTATACCAGGAGAATCAAATAGATCTGAGAATTGTGCACTAAATCAGAAATTTGAAGAAACAATTTCAAAGTTAATTTATCAGATAAGGGAAACTATTAGTATTGGTATTAGCATAATTGAAAGTAGCTATAAATATTTCGTGATTATTAACAGAAATCAATCTGATACCTAAAAGTGTACATGTTTAGTGTACAATACATAATTTAGAAACATAATTTATTCAAATAGAATAAAAAAGAATTGCATAAGTTGTACCGATTACCAAACATTATTACTGTTATGAAGTGTAGGAAGCTTAGATGGGCAGGTAATGTAGCCAGAATGGAAAAGGGTAACAAACTTTTGAACTCTTAAACTGGGAATCTTTTCGGAAAATGACAATTAGGAAGGTCTAGAAGGAGATGAGATAACAATATTAAGCTGGACCTCGTAGTAATAGGAATACAAAGTACAAACTGGAACCAGTTGGCTAAGGATAGAAGTCGATTGAAAGCTTTTGTGATGTGGCTTCCAATCTCCGGTTCCATAGGCCATAGAGTTAGTTAGTTAGTTAGTTAGAATGAAAGTTATAAATTGAATGTTATTGCAAGCGAAGAACATACTTTTATAAAGATTATGTAAAATTATATAGGAAATTCAGTACAATTGTAATGTATTAAAAATTGCAAGATCTACATTTGAACTGTACTAGATGAACCTGCGCTCTCTAAACAGTGCATTATTCACATATAAGCACGGAACTTGTCATTCCTCACAACATCTGTCCATGTGTCTTTAGAGACACAAGAGTCTTGATGAAAATCGGCAAGGGCTATCAAAAAGGGGAGACCCTACATCAGGTTGCAGTTTCTCATTCATGTATGATTAGTGCTTTCTTTCTTCTTGCATGCAGTATGTAATAAGCAAATATATTACATACATCATTAATTATAATGCAAGTGATATATTGTGTTCAATGGACAAAACACTCCAAACAATAAAGCTTTATCTCAGGCTGGAGAAATCGTTATCCTTCGTTTTATCATATGGACATGAAACGAACTCCCGGGAAGCAGGCCCGTAGCCAGCCCAAAAATTTAGGGGGGGGCGGTAGAAGTTAAGGGGGCCCGACCCAATCATATTATTCTTCATCACCATATTATAGTTCATTTGCAAGCCTACCGTGAAACTTTTAGGGGACCAGCCAAAGTTTAGGGGGCCGGTCCCACTAGCCCTCCATGGATACGGGCATGCCGGGAAGTATACAACCCGTGTATATAGCTGTGTTGTGTTGGAATGTATAAGTTATACAATGATGATATAATGATGATGTACTTATTTTTTTTTCAAAAGTTCAAAATAAAGAAATACTGGCCATGTTTTTTAAATGTTCAATTAGAACTGGACAGTGTACAAAAAATTTAGAATCTTGCAGAGAAAACGCCACGCTTCTAACACTTGTGGTTTTCGAGATCTCATTGTTGAAAGGACTTGAGACAAACTTATAATTTCTTTTATTAGGAGACAAAGATATAAACCTAGCATTAGAGGGGAATTGTATTCCAAAAATATTAATTGAAGAATCCCCTCCATTCTCTCAGGATTTCTTATCTTAGTGTTAACAACATTATTAACCTAGATATTACTGCAATTATACATAATCAAAATGTGTTCAAGAAGTAACACACGTGTCCTTCTTTACATTTGATATTGATTTGTTATATAAGTATACGAGTACTCCGCAGATTTCATAAAGAACTCGTTTCAAGTTATAATATTATAGTGAGAATTTTAAAGTCAATTTCTGTATTTTCTTTTCAGGTCGAAGACGATGTTTGGGTGAAAAGGTAGCAAGAATGATCCTATTTTGTTTACAACAATGATGCTCCAGAAATTTACCTTCCGCATTCCACCAAATGAACCTCCACCATCAACAGAGTTTATAGAAGGATTTGCAATCAAGCCTAAACCGTTTCGTGTTGTAATTGAGAATAGAATAAAATGATATACCCACTGTTTACGTGAATATATTAAGCGCCAATCTCCCGTAGTAATCAAAAAGGCATAAGATAAAATCCAACATTAACTCATGTTCTGGAAATTTCGGAAAGTTTTTGAACAATATTATTTTCATCTGAAGTACTACATTTCAAGAACATTTCAAAATTTCTAGGGGGAGAGGAATTATATATGGAATTCAGAATTTACATATAACAAACAATGTATAGTTTCACATAGTCAGGTAGAATAATTTTAATCAAATACGGAGACAATTTCATTAAACATATTGGCAACACATAAAGGTATATGCAGGGTTAAAATTAAGGGGAAACACGGGACGACGCCGTCCCCTCACCTCGAAAAGTATGTACGGTGTCCCCCAGTTCCTGAAAAATCACAATGGGCAAAGATAGGCAGTTGGAACTGCGTGGCGTCATGCCGCTACCTACATTCCCTCCACCTTTTCAGATCCATTTTTATCCCTCGTCCCACGGTTCGGACCAATACGTTAAATTGTAGGTCAACATGTTCCATAGACATGGAACTGTAGGGGACGTTGAATTCAAATCAATCTTAACAAATATATTATACAAATGTTTCCTACATTTTAGTTTTATTTTAATGAAGACGTTTCATTTCTTAACCGTCTCTCTTCGTTTCCTATAGATTGAGAAATATCCTTGCAGGGCATATCAAAATTCCCAACGACTTGGAGTTCTGCTTTTATTAGTTATAGTAGCCTCTATTCTTGGCATGAGTATATCAATATCGAACAAAATTTCGATATGATAAGGACGATATTGCCTGGAGTGGCGGATGCAACCGCTGCCCGGGGAGCCTATTTCCACCCAGTTTTTTGAATGAAAAACTAATTTAAGATATTTATATATTTTAGAAAGCTTATCATAAACTCATGATAGTCTCGGTTCCGGTTGCCAACCCCAGTTTTCATATTCTAGATCCGATACTGGCTGACAGGCATTGGCTAAGATGTTAATACCAAATTATTCTGAGACATAAGATTGGGTGCCAGTTAGAAGCACTATAGCCATTCGAGCTTCTTCCTGAAACTAAGTTGTATTGGGTTGCATTTTAATCTTTTATTTTATTGAGACTAGTGCGCTTCGTTGTACGTCTTGTTCCTTACAGAGGAAAAACTATTATAGGCTTCCAAATTATGCAAAGTCAATACTCGAACATGAAGAATTACATCTATTTCTTCACTCCGTTTAAATTCGAACCACTTCTATCTCAAAAACTATTAAGGAGTCCTTAAGGCACTGCGTAATCCCTTGTGCAGCCATTGAACCTGTTGGATACAAACTACAATTTTGGAAAGAATAGGATTGCATTCTGAAACGAACTTCTGGAGAAGAAACCAAACCTTGACTGCGTTTTGATGAAAGCTCTATAATATTTTTTCTTTATTTTCGTTCAGTCAGAAAGCATGCAATTTTCGGCATGTGCTTACATGAACATATTTTCATATTTTGTTTTGCAGAATTGCTTGCGAAATTTATGGTAAGGTGTTTGCTTACACCCTATATATCATTACACAGCTTTGCACTTTCTTGTTAAGACTTTATTTTGTAATCACTAGAGCAACCGACATTATGTTTTATTTTTTGTGTAATTATGCTTGTTTTTCCAAATTATGCTTTATTATGCTTTATTGTTAATTTCAGTCATTGTTTTATATTAATCGTGTATAATGTAAAATATTTACTATGCATTAAATATTCTAAATATATTGATCTATTTATTAATATTTTATGCAACCAGTTTCTTTCATATTTAATGTATAAACTAATTGTTTGCTGAGCAATACTATATATTTTCATTAAAATTCAACACGTTTTACAGTTTCGCCAACTAACTTTTGGTTTCATCAGAGGTGTTGAATTTTAATGAATACCTATAGTGTTACTCAGCTAATAATAAGTTTATATTTACTTATAACAAAGCAAAGCTTCTACTTATGGAAAATTTCATATTCAATGAAATTTCCACTTAACCCTAGACTACTAAGCCTCTTGAGAACCACGTAGATACTAAGCATTCGTAATTTTTACGACTGTCGTTTTTTTTCTTTTCTAAAGCCATATGTATGTGATATAATTGTTTAAAAGTATTATTGTTTATGACTAACTACATTATTACGTGAAATAATGTATATTTTTTATTTTGAAATCTTTCTATTTCTCTACCGTTGCGGTCATTTTTCACACGTATGCCAAAAATAAAGTTTCAGAAAACATTTAAAAAATATTTTAAGAAAATATTTTCACAAAATAATTACTCTATATTATACAGAAAGGATTAAAATACATCGTGTTCTATGATATAAGGAAAAGTTATATATTTTTCTATTTTAGATGTAAACTTAAATATCGCATATGTTCAAAATGAAAAATGACATATATAAATGTTTCTGTAAAACATAACCGTCAGACCTAATAATTCTTCTGTAACAATGGAATATTGATTTAGTTTATACTGTGGACGGTTTAACACACTACGCCAAAGTGTTTAGTTTAGGTTGTTACTTTTCCTTATCACATTGGACTCAACATATTGCTTTATACCCCATACAATTAGGCAGTCGGTAGTGGTTACTGTAAGTGGTTGTCATCCCCCTTTTAGATGTTGGGCAGTAAAAGCATGTTTTCGTGGCTCCAAGAGGCTATCGTCCTTCAGTGTTGATACAGGCCCGTATCCAGAGGGTGTAGGGGGTCCGCTCCACTTAAATTATCACGATAGGTTTCCAGCCCCCCTTAACTTGTACAGAGCCCCCCTACATTTTTTAGGCTGACTACCGACCTGAGTTAATAGGAACTTGCAGGAAATCTGATATTGACACTCGAAAATTGCGCTGCAAATGTGCTTACTCATTCGACAATGCATGTGAGGAGAAACCAGCTGGTCGCAAAGCTGGAGATTAAATTTTCTCCTAATATTTTTCACTCTCGTCTTCCAGCAACAACTTGCTCATAGCATCCGGGTCTAGTGGTCTATTATGGGCCATTTTTAGAAAATGACAGTAAAGTTGTGGAAATCAGATAAAATACTGTGCCGAATGTAGTTTGAAAAATGTACGATACGCTATGAAAAACAAACGTTAGTACTAAGCATTCGTATTTTTACGACTAAGAATTTACTATGAAACGTCATCCACTATACCCAGAACGAAATGAACTACAGGACTGCTCGCCCGCGACTCAGTGTTGTCAGATTCAGAATAACAGACTTCCCGCTCAAAGCCCTGAAATTTCTCGATCGCTTGCAAAATTTCCCGCCAAGAAAAATAAGTTTCCAATATGGTAAAAATCAAAAAGTGAAAGTGTACTCACCAAGAATTGACGAAATTCCATCTTCTTCGTACGAAATTCACTATACAAAATCACTACCATCACTATACATAGTCAAACAGTATATGCAGTTATTATACGCAATGGATTCACAAATATACACACAGGGACACACGCAATTAAACTTTACAAAATATATTTAAAAAATGTTATTGCACTACAAATATACACTATACAAAAAGACGCGTTTCCATTTAAAATGTAACACTGTATCTTTATATTTGTCTGTCTGATGATGAAGTAGGTTTGTCGTTATTTTCCACATAAAGTACAGATGCTGTGTGGTGGGAAATATGACTTGGAGTTGCTCGGAAAGTTGTGCAGTCTATGTTATTTGCCTGGAAGCTCGACCGGACAACAGCAATAGCGTTAACACAGTCAGATCCAATCCTATTTCTTTTCTTGGTTTTTACATCGGTCACAATGGAAAAAGTTCTTTCAGCCTCTTCAGCCCCTTCAGCCAAATGTTTTCAAAATTTTTAATTTCCCCAATGGAATGCCACATTTCATCAATATTTAATTCTGCCTTTTTTTTCGTCAGAATCAAGGGCCAACGGTAAATTTCTCCATTCAGCGGCCACTGCTTCAGCATTCAGAACAGTAGAAAAATTAGAAGGTAAAACCGAAATTTCCTTTAAACTTTTTCTGTTTAGAGTAAATGCAATGGAAGGATCGAGAAATCTCATTTCTTTGAAAATCTGATATTTAAGAGGAAATCTAATTTGAATTTCCATTGCAGCGCAGATATAAAAATCGAGACATTTTAGTTTAAAACTGTTAATATCATTTTCCGGCAAATTCAAGTTTGGAGATATTTCGTGCAATCCAGCCCTAAGTATATTTCTTGCAGAGGCAAAAAGTTGGAGGGATCTTAAACATTTATATTTTCACTTTCAAGTAGCTCTGCCTTTATGAAATTTTGACAAAACTGCTTAAATAGTTTATTACATTCAATAAACAAAGTATGAATGTTAACACTGTTGGATTGAAAAAATGCATTGAAGGAATTTAAATATTTTAATGCGTTTTTAAGGAAGAGAAAGTAAGCTTTTGTGTACGGGTTATTTAAATCATTAAGAATGGTCTCCGTACTTCAAAGGTTGTCTTCCAGAACTGCCACCTGAAAAAATGCTATAAGCACATCCCAGTTTTGGAGTACTCGCTCAATGCATTGATGCATTGAAAGCCACCTAGTTAATGATGGTTTTAAGATTTTCTTTCTCTCCTGCAAGAAGAACTCTTGTATTTCCATAAACTGCGCTGAGCGTTTGGCACTTGAAGACATATATGTTGATATAGAACGCAAAAGTTCTTCAGGACCACGAGGCAGTTTCTCACACGCTTTACTTGCTGCGAGATGTGCTGAATGGCAAATACATTTTAATAGAACACAATATGGAACTCGATCACGGAGCCTGGACATAAATGAATTCTTTTTCCCCACCATAACTGATGCCCCATCACTTGCCATTCCCACATTTTTACGGGAATTTCATGTTTGTTAAGACACTGCATAAAAGATCCGAAAAGTGATTGTGCAGAAGAGTTTCTTGCATCCAGCTTTATAAGTTCTAAAAGTTGTGTTCTAATGCGGCCTGTTATTGGAGAAACATATCTGACCACGCAGCAAAGATGCTTGTCATTTGAAATGTCGGTGCTTTCGTCAACCATAATCGAAAAGAAAGATTGCCGGAGTTGTTGTATAGTTTCTTCTGTCTCCACTTTGCACAATATATTTTTTACTATACTGACGCATTTATTTCTTTTTAATTTAATGTCTCGTGCTACTTTAGAATCAGAAAAAACTCTTTGCAATAGCGGAAGAAGATGGTCCACGGCTTGAAACGGGATGTTGTGTTCAGCAAAAAATGCACTTATTTCAATTTCACTAACCTTCACGCGAATTTTATGCTCTTGGTCCTCACTTGTTCCTTGTCGCGTAAACGCTGCAGCAATAGATGGTGTATGCTGCAATTGCTTAACATTAGTTAGATGTTTGGTCCCTTTTGCGTGTTTTTGAAGTTCACTTTTGCCACACACGATCTCAACGTTGCATGCTCTACACCTAGCTTTAGTATTTGTTCCCGGCACAGACTGCAACCACCCCTTAAACTCTGGATTCGAAAGCCAATCCTTATTAAATTTTTTAGATTTGTCTCGTTTCTTTACACCGCAATCACTCATCTTGATTACTCTCTCTCTCTCTCTCTCTCTCTCTCTCTCTCTCTATATATATATATATATATATATATATATATATATATATATATATATATATATATATATATATATATATATATATATAAAAGTTATCACAAGATCCACCTAGCCAAACACATGACACTTCCTGACACTGGAACACCAAACAACGAACTAACCAGTTTTTGATTGCCTTTCTTGCAGAAAAAATGAGAATATATTGTGACCTGGTGGACAGATTTTACTAGTGTTTTCAGTTTTATTGCACTTCTACCGCAAGGCCTCAATTAGGAGTCCGGAGAGGACCGAGAAATTTAAGCAAGGGATGGTTCGCAGATGTCGAATGTCAAGTATAGGATTGGAAAGCAAGTTCAGTGACCTTCTACCTTCAGCAAGGAAACTCAATTTAGAAAGCATAAAAACTTTCAGCATTTGTTACTATCTGAAATATTCATATTAATGAATACAACAGAAACTGACTCATAAAACATATATTATACTACCCTAGCATAATAATAATAATAATAATAATAATAATAATAATAATAATAATAATAATAATAATAATAATAATAATCCGTGCATCCCTAACAGGCACTTTTTCGTTTCAGTGGGTTGTAACAAAGCCCGCAGTCAGCCACAAAAGCTTGGTTGACCATAAGTAAATTCAGAGGCACGTAAATTAAAATTGGGTTCCAAACATATCTTTTCTCTATAGTAATCATAGTGATGTGCTTCCTCTTAGCCGAGTGGTTAGCGCGTGCCTATGGTGCGCGTAGGTTCGGGTTCGATTCTCGGCTACTGAAAAATTTCAATGTTCACCCATAATCGTGAAGGCAATTGGGATGCTGCAGGGCCGGATTAAGGTTGGACTTAGGGGGCTATAGCCCCGGACCTCAAGGTGGACAGAGGCCTCTACACTGATCAAAGTCCCAACTGGCTATCTAAAAAGAATTATGAAGATACAATCATCAGAAAATAAAATATGAGCAACAAGAAAATTTTTTATTGAATGAAGTATATTGGGCTTTTTGGATCAGGGCCCACATTTTTTTTTTTGAACTTCCCCTAAATCGAGTTTTCGTATTTTGTACGGAATAAGCACAGCATACTGAGTTAAGTGGTAGTTTTGGTTTGGTTATACTGTATGTAGTTCTCCAGATATAAGGCCTACAAGAAAATTTTTGACTGAAATATATTGGATCCTTTGATCCACAAATATGAAATATATTCCCTTAACTTTCTTACCATACATTCATAGAAATGTATTAGGTGAAGTTAGCAGGGGACACATAATTTTTCTAGCCCCGGGCCTCCAAATGCGTTAATCCAGCCCTAGGAAGCTGTCTGAATTTACGTCTAAATTAAGAGGTAGCAGACCATGTAATCCTTAATGAGCTGACCACGTAACCACCAATTTGAACGTAATCCTACTAGCAAATCTTGGTCCCAAGGGACTGTAGCGGCGGTTTTTTTTCTTTTTTTTAATAAGCATAGTGATATTTTTATATCGATTAGAGGGTAAAGATAATTTTGGGGCCCCATGATCTTCCCGTAGCTGCGGGTATGGGTGTAAAGTGGTCGAATGACTCCCTTCACCGCCATATCCTTGACCAGAGTACGTTGCATATCGATTCATGTAACTCCTCAATTGGACTCACGAACACCGTAAATTTTGAGCTCCCAGCGGGACTCGAACCCGGAACCCCTCGCACCGAAAGCACGATAAGTAGCAATTCGGCTACAAAGGAGATTCATAGTTGTTTTATTAAACATCTTGATTTATTAGCTACAATAGAAGGTGTTAGGGCACTAAAAATGTAGGCACAGGTATGCTCAAACAATATGGACAGAAGTTCCTTTTGGTTTCCCACAGTCTTATACTGAAATGATATCTTAAATAAAGACAGAAACCATTACTTCTGAAGACAAAATAGCGACCATCTAAGTAATATCCCTTCAGTTGTCGTCTGATTGTTTCCTGAAAAGCTTTAAAAGTAATGTTTCTCTTTATTCTTAATTTTAATACAAATTTCTCAAAAACTTTGGACAAATCATTCAAAATATAGACAAAAACGAGAAGTTCAACGTATAGGCTATACCTGTAGATTATACAAAAGCAACAAATCAAAACCACTATTCTGCTGGCACAGGAAACTTTTTTTTTTTTTTTTTTTTGTACGGGTTGGTCAGAAACGACAGAAATGTCAACTGCTATACCGGGACTAGAATCCAGATCCTCAATAGCGCGATCGAGAGCATGCATTTTTCTTTTCTTTCTTTCTTTCTTTATATATATATATATATATATATATATATATATATATATATATATATATATATATATATATATATATATATATATATATATATATATTTGTGTTTGTAGTTACATGACTTTATCAACGCTCTGTCTGTGGTTAAAAGTATAAACAAAGCATTCGTCACGTAAGTAAATGTTAGTGTGGAATCGGTTTTCCCTACTGCCCTCCTTCAGTTTCTAATTTTCATTTCAAATTAAAATCAAATAACTATGAACAATTAATCAGAAGTTTATCTCTTCCTGCGGGAGGAGAAATCTATTATAGGGTCATCCTTATATTTTCTATCTGTAGGTTATTTGGTATAGAGAGAAATATACATTTTTTGTGTCTGTGTGTGTCCTGCTTCCAAGCATTATTTCCTTTCCTCCTTCCCCTTACAGATATAGTAAGCAAAGGGCCATAAACCATCCGTCCCTTCTTTCTCCTCCTAGAAAATGGATATTGGCGCGATGAACAATCAGTTCCATTTGGTTCGGTTTATAAACATCTCTTGCTCTTCTGGTTCTTTTGACCTTCAAAGACGTTTCCATCTACAAAAACATGAAGACAAGGAGTGAGAAAGAGATGACATCAAAAGGAAGAAAAGTTGACAGAATTTCCCGTTTTCAACCAGAATTTCCCGCATTCCCGCCAACGCTACGAATTTCCCGCTATCTGACAAGACTGCCGAGACTGGCTTACTGGTCCGGTGAGAGAACCTGTCATGGGAGAGGAAGGGGTAGGGTTTGCTTTCTATGCCAGTTTTACCAACTCCATTCGTAAAAATTACGAAGGCTTAGTATTGCATGGTTAATGCATTGTAAAGGGATATGCATTACCAGGGGCGGACTGGCAACCATAGGGCCCACCCTGCTAAACTGAAATGAAGGCCCACTGTATAAAAATGTAAAAAAAAATGTACTTGGCATTCTTCATAAGTATTAATTTTAATAGTCTATCTTCGAACCCATAAATAGTATCCCATATATTCATACAAAAGCAAAACA
>NW_027656456.1:0-88944 GCF_964235325.1 Thermobia domestica
CCACTATAAATTTGGATGGTCCACATCGTTCCCTTTCACGGGTAAAGAACTACCAAAAATCAAATTTTGGAGGTTATTGACCCCGTCTTATAAGGTTTTAACGCGTTATATGGATATGTACAGAGGTTTATTACCTTCATATGTTTATGTTCCCTTTTAAATTTGGGAATTATCAAATAACAAAATTCGGTAAACGTTTTTTAGGACCCATTGGTGTCCCTCTTATGGCCAAATATTCAAAATTTAAAGGTTATTGACCGGCTTTATTATTGAATAAGTACAGGATTTATTACTTTTTTCATAAGACACAGGTGTGTTTGTGTACCAATCTTAAATTTTGGGAGGGGGTACATTTCTTATTGTCATATCAATAATTGGTAATTGTTCTTAGAATTGGGTGGTATCTCTTTCTTTGGGTAAATCATTGTCAAATATGAGTATGATCACGTGATCAGTTATTGACCTATGATGGGATTAGGAGCCCAGGACATTGGTACATTTAAACTTTATAGGATAATTTGAGAATGCGTCATTGGTATTGATTATTACAGCCAAATATAAACGTAAGCAATACGATGTACCACGTGATTGACCTTGATGAGGTAGTGTACAGGGATACATAGCTAACCTTATTGAATCTTATGACTCATAGTCTTAAGGAAATACATGCTACAACACTGGCAAAGTTATTGTTGATGCAATTTGATTGGTGGATCACTATCTTTCGTGCAATCTGATTGGCTGATCACTATCTTTCGTGCAATCTGATTGGTTGCTGATGTTCAAATCTTTGCTGCATTCAGTTTTAAGTTTTGTTTAACATTTAAAAATCTTGGTTTCGTTCAACATTTTGCACTCACTGATAAATATGATCAAAACCGTTTATTTGTTAATCGAATAGTTAAAAACCGGATAAAGTTTGACGGTTAACCGTGAAAACGTAAAATTTTTTTGTTTGAAAGTTTTTGTTGAAAACTCTTGTTTCAAATTTGTTTGAATTTTTTTTGAAAACCGTTTATTTGTTAATCGAATAGTTAAAAAACCGGATAAAGTTTGACGGTTAACCGTGAAACGTAAAATTTTTAGTTTGAATTTTTTGTTTGAAACTTTGCTTGAAAATTCTTGCTTTCAAATTTTTGTTTGAATTTTTTGTTTCAGAATTTTGTTTGAAAATATTTTGTTTCAAAATTTTTTGTTTAAAAATTTTTCGTTTGAAATTTAAAAAAATTTTTGTATCAAAATTTTGTTTAAAATTTTTGTTTGAAATTTTTCGTTTCCAAATTTTTTGTTTGAAATTTTTTGTTTCAAAATTTTGTTTGAATTTTTTTGTTTAAAATTTTTTGTTGAAATTTTTTGTTTGAATTTTTTCGTTTCCAAGTTTTTCCGTTTCAAAATTTTTTTTTCAAAATTTTGTTTCAAAGATTTTTGTTCGAAATATTTGTTTGTAAACTTTTTTGTTTGAAATTATTGTTTGGAAAATTTTGGTTTGACATCTTTTAAGTTTGTGCACTCATTAGTAAAGAACCGGAACTGTTTAGAACTAAAACCTCTGGCAACATTGTGGTGCACGTCAGAACATGATAATGCAACGACATCGGTTTTGCATCATCGTTCGAGTTAGTATTCGTGGTAACGTCATCATGGCTACTTGTCTGCAGTTTCTAAATACGCGTGATGTGATGAAATCATTTACCAAGATTACTGATTTACAACAGAATGTACCTTATAGAATCTTAGCTAGCCAAAAAATCCCTACAAAGTTTGGATTAAGAATCGTAGTGAAGCTTGAAAATGATAAGAATATAATTTTACCAGCAAGATATTTACCCATGGAGGCATCAAAACAAGAAGAACTGCTGCGTTTCTTAAATACTGGATCTGTATCTTTATGTTACAAAGGATTCTTGGGTCGAAGTCATCAATTTGAATTTAGTACACAGCCGGATTCGTCAGCAATTGTGATTCAAACGTCAGCCGTAGTTGTATGAATTTGGTTGGTCGGCATGACGTCTGTAACTGTGATGAAATCATGAATTCAAACGTCAGCACATTCGACATCAGCAATAACTATAAACCAGCAAATACAGTGTCATCCCACGAAATCATTTGAGCAAGTGCTTTTCAGGAGGAAAGATGTGTACTTCTAACGATAAAGAGTTCATCTTCGCAAGCTATTATCCAATAAACAAAACATGTGATGATTGGTATCAGTGCTAGAACATTTATATAGTTTCATTTCATTATATAATGAAATGTAATCCCATAGTGACAGTTTGAACAATAATCTGTTTTGTTAAGGACTAAAAGATGACTCCAGTTGGATGCTGCTAAATGAAAGATAATCTCCAGTGGAGAAATTCAGTGATTCTGAAACCGTGAAACGTAAAATTTTTTTGTTTGAAAGTTTTTGTTAAAAACTCTTGTTTCAAATTTGTTTGAATTTTTTTGAAAACCGTTTATTTGTTAATCGAATAGTTAAAAAACCGGATAAAGTTTGACGGTTAACCGTGAAACGTAAAATTTTTAGTTTGAATTTTTTGTTTGAAACTTTGCTTGAAAATTCTTGCTTTCAAATTTTTGTTTGAATTTTTTGTTTCAGAATTTTGTTTGAAATTTCTTTGACAACTTTTGTTTCAAAATTTTTTGTTTAAAAATTTTTCGTTTGAAATTTAAAAAAATTTTTGTATCAAAATTTTGTTTAAAATTTTTGTTTGAAATTTTTCGTTTCCAAATTTTTTGTTTGAAATTTTTTGTTTCAAAATTTTGTTTGAATTTTTTTGTTTAAAATTTTTTGTTGAAATTTTTTGTTTGAATTTTTCGTTTCCAAGTTTTTCCGTTTCAAAAATTTTTTTTTTCAAAATTTTGTTTCAAAGATTTTTGTTCGAAATATTTGTTTGTAAACTTTTTTGTTTGAAATTATTGTTTGGAAAATTTTGGTTTGACATCTTTTAAGTTTGTGCACTCATTAGTAAAGAACCGGAACTGTTTAGAACTAAAACCTCTGGCAACATTGTGGTGCACGTCAGAACATGATAATGCAACGACATCGGTTTTGCATCATCGTTCGAGTTAGTATTCGTGGTAACGTCATCATGGCTACTTGTCTGCAGTTTCTAAATACGCGTGATGTGATGAAATCATTTACCAAGATTACTGATTTACAACAGAATGTACCTTATAGAATCTTAGCTAGCCAAAAAATCCCTACAAAGTTTGGATTAAGAATCGTAGTGAAGCTTGAAAATGATAAGAATATAATTTTACCAGCAAGATATTTACCCATGGAGGCATCAAAACAAGAAGAACTGCTGCGTTTCTTAAATACTGGATCTGTATCTTTATGTTACAAAGGATTCTTGGGTCAAAGTCATCAATTTGAATCGAAGATGAACTCTTTATCGTTAGAAGTACACATCTTTCCTCCTGAAAAGCACTTGCTCAAATGATTTCGTGGGATGACACTGTATTTGCTGGTTTATAGTTATTGCTGATGTCGAATGTGCTGACGTTTGAATTCATGATTTCATCACAGTTACAGACGTCATGCCGACCAACCAAATTCATACAACTATGTCTAATGTGCTGACGTTTGAATCACAATTGCTGACGAATCCGGCTGTGTACTAAATTCAAATTGATGACTTTGACCCAAGAATCCTTTGTAACATAAAGATACAGATCCAGTATTTAAGAAACGCAGCAGTTCTTCTTGTTTTGATGCCTCCATGGGTAAATATCTTGCTGGTAAAATTATATTCTTATCATTTTCAAGCTTCACTACGATTCTTAATCCAAACTTTGTAGGGATTTTTTGGCTAGCTAAGATTCTATAAGGTACATTCTGTTGTAAATCAGTAATCTTGGTAAATGATTTCATCACATCACGCGTATTTAGGAACTGCAGACAAGTAGCCATGATGACGTTACCACGAATACTAACTCGAACGATGATGCAAAACCGATGTCGTTGCATTATCATGTTCTGACGTGCACCACAATGTTGCCAGAGGTTTTAGTTCTAAACAGTTCCGGTTCTTTACTAATGAGTGCACAAACTTAAAAGATGTCAAACCAAAATTTTCCAAACAATAATTTCAAACAAAAAAGTTTACAAACAAATATTTCGAACAAAAATCTTTGAAACAAAATTTTGAAAAAAAAAATTTTTGAAACGGAAAAACTTGGAAACGAAAAATTCAAACAAAAAATTTCAACAAAAAATTTTAAACAAAAAAATTCAAACAAAATTTTGAAACAAAAAATTTCAAACAAAAAATTTGGAAACAAAAAATTTCAAACAAAAATTTTAAACAAAATTTTGATACAAAATTTTTTTTAAATTTCAAACGAAAAATTTTTAAACAAAAAATTTTGAAACAAAAGTTGTCAAAGAAATTTCAAACAAAATTCTGAAACAAAAAATTCAAACAAAAATTTGAAAGCAAGAATTTTCAAGCAAAGTTTCAAACAAAAAATTCAAACTAAAAATTTTACGTTTCACGGTTAACCGTCAAACTTTATCCGGTTTTTTAACTATTCGATTAACAAATAAACGGTTTTCAAAAAAATTCAAACAAATTTGAAACAAGAGTTTTTAACAAAAACTTTCAAACAAAAAAATTTTACGTTTCACGGTTAACCGTCAAACTTTATCCGGTTTTTAACTATTCGATTAACAAATAAACGGTTTTGATCATATTTATCAGTGAGTGCAAAATGTTGAACGAAACCAAGATTTTTAAATGTTAAACAAAACTTAAAACTGAATGCAGCAAAGATTTGAACATCAGCAACCAATCAGATTGCACGAAAGATAGTGATCAGCCAATCAGATTGCACGAAAGATAGTGATCCACCAATCAAATTGCATCAACAATAACTTTGCCAGTGTTGTAGCATGTATTTCCTTAAGACTATGAGTCATAAGATTCAATAAGGTTAGTTATGTATCCCTGTACACTACCTCATCAAGGTCAATCACGTGGTACATCGTATTGCTTACGTTTATATTTGGCTGTAATAATCAATACCAATGACGCATTCTCAAATTATCCTATAAAGTTTCAATGTACCAATGTCCTGGGCTCCTAATCCCATCATAGGTCAATAACTGATCACGTGATCATACTCATATTTGACAATAATTTACCCAAAGAAAGAGATACCACCCAATTCTAAGAACAATTACCAATTATTGATATGACAATAAGAAATGTACCCCCTCCCAAAATTAAGATTGGTACACAAACACACCTGTGTCTTATGAAAAAAGTAATAAATCCTGTACTTATTCAATAATAAAGCCGGTCAATAACCTTTAAATTTTGAATATTTGGCCATAAGAGGGACACCAATGGGTCCTAGAAAACGTTTACCGAATTTTGTTATTTGATAATTCCCAAATTTAAAAGGGAACATAAACATATGAAGGTAATAAACCTCTGTACATATCCATATAACGCGTTAAAACCTTATAAGACGGGGTCAATAACCTCCAAAATTTGATTTTTGGTAGTTCTTTACCCATGAAAGGGAACGATGTGGACCATCCAAATTTATAGTGGTACATATTGAGGTCCTGTACTATGATACCAAATGCTTATATTAAACAATTTCTAAAACCGAGTGGATGAGCCAAGATACCCCTCCCAAATTTTTAAAGTATGCGTCAATGTACCCATGTCTTATGATAGGAAATGAACCCATATACATGTCCATATAACCATATAACGTAATAGAACATCATCAAAGGGGAAGAATTGGGCCAGAAACCAAACACATGGTACAACATATTGCTTATGTTTATACTTTAGCAATTTTTTACCCATGAAAGGGAACAAGATGGACCATCCAAATTTATCATGATACATGTTGAGGCATGTACTATGATACCGAATCCCCTCCCTCGGGTGCATCAATGTACACATGTCTTATAATAGGAAATGGACCAATACATACATGGCCATATAACCATATAAGGTAATAGGACCTCATCCAAGGGGATAAATTGAGCCAAAACCAAACACGTGGTTGTACTAAAATTTGGCAATTTCGTACCCATGAAAGGAAACGAGGTGAATCATCCAAATTTATACTAATCTATATTAGGGTCCTATACTATAATACCAAACATGTAAAAGGGGCAATTTCCAAAATTAAAGGGGTGGGCCAAAGTACCCCTCCCAAAAAATTTAAACGGGGTGCACAAATGTACCTATGTCTTATGATAGGAAATGAATCCCCATACGTGACCATATAACGATATAAGGTAATAGGACTTCATCCAATGGAATAAATTAGGTAAAAAAAAACGAAACACGTGGTACAACGTATTGCTTACGTTTATATTTTGGCAATTTTGTACCCCTAAACGGGAACGAGTTTATAGTAATATATATTAGGGTCCTATACTATTATACCAAATGTTTAAATTGGGCAATTTCCAAAATTTAAGGGGTGGGCCAAGGTACCTCTCCCGGGGTGCATTAATATACAAATGTTTTATGAAAGGTAATGAACCCTGTATACGCCCATATAACCATATAGGATAATAACACCTCATCAAAGGCGATAAATTAGGTCAAAAGTCCAAACACGTGGTTGTACTAAAATTTTGGCAATTTGGTACCCCTAAAAGGGAACGAGGTGGACCACCCAAATTTATAGTAATATATATTAGGGTCCTATACTATTATACCAAATGTGTAAAATGGACAATTTCTAAAATTGAAGGGGTGGGCCAAGGTACCCCTCCCAAATTTTTCAAGGGGTGCACCAATATACCCATGTCTTATGATAGGAAATAGACCCCTATACATAACCATATAACTATATAATGTAGTAGGACCTCATCCAAGGGGATAAATGGGCCAAAAGAACAAACACGTGGTACAACGTATTGCTTACGTTTATATTTTTGACAATTTTATACCCCTAAAAGGGAACGAGGTGGACCATCCAAATTTATCATAATACATATTAGGGTCCTATACTATAATACCCAATGTTTAAATTGGTCAATTTCCAAAATTTAAGGGGTGGGCCAAGGTACCCCTCCCAAATTTTTCAAGGGGTGCAATAATGTACCCATGTCTTATGAAAGGTAATGGACACCTGTATACGCCCATATAACCATATAAGGTAATAGGACCTCATCAACGGGGATAAAATCGACCAAAATCCAAACACGTGGTACTACGTATTGCTTACGTTTATATTTTGGCAATTTTGTACCCCCTAACAGGGAACGAGGTGGACCATCCAAATTTAACCTAATACATATTAGGGTCCTGTACTATAATACCAAATGTTTAAATTGGGCAATTTCCAAAATTTAAGGGGTGGGCCAAGGTACCCCTCCCAAATTTTTAAAGGGGTGCACCAATGTACCCATATCTTATGAAAGATAATAGACTCCTGTATACGCTCATATAACTATATAGGGTAATAACACCTCATCAAAGGGGATAAATTACGTCAAAAAACCCCGAAATTTGAATTTTTGGCAATTTTTTACCCATGAAAGGGAACGACATAGACACCCAATACTGATAGAGGTACATACTATGGTCCTAGGCTACCACACCAAATTTTTAGATTTGGCAATTTCCAAAATTTAAGGGGTGGGCCAAGGTACTCTTCCCAAATTTTTCAAGGGGTGCACCAATGTACCCATGTCTTATGATAGATAATGGACCCCTATACATGACCATATAACTATATAAGGTAATAGAACCTCATCCAAGGAGATAAATTAGGTCGAAAACCAAACACGTGGTATAACGTATTGCTTACGTTTATATTTTGGCAATTTGGTACCCCTAAAAGGAAACAAGGTGGACCATCCAAATTTATCATAATACATATTAGGGTCCTGTACTATAATACCCAATGTTTAAATTGGACAATTTCCAAAATTTAAGGGGTGGGCCAAGGTACCCCTCCCAAATTTTTCAAGGGGTGCACCAATATACCCATGTCTTATGAAAGGTAATGGACCCCTGTATACGCCCATATAACTATATAAGGTAATAACACCTCATCCAAGGGGATAAATTAGGTCAAAAAACCCCGAAATTTCAATTTTTGGCAATTTTTTACCCATGAAAGGGAACGACATAGACCCCGAATACTGATAGAGGTACATACTATGGTCCTAGGCTACCATACCCAATTTTTAAATTTGGCAATTTCCAAAATTTAAGGGGGGTGGTCCTATGTACCCCTGCCAAAATTTAGGGGGTGGGCCAAGGTACCCCTGCCAAAATTTAGAGGGGGTGGTCCTAGGTACCCCTCGGTCATTGACCCCGGGCCAAGGTCATTGACCTTTGACCTATGACGTCACAAAAATTTTTGCTGACTCGACTAGATATACGGGGGGGAGTACTACTCCCGTATTTCTCTGATACAATCCATGCCAATTTTACATGTTTCCCAAATTTACCTTAACTGAATGAAAACGATTTGACTCCGTTGAAGACACTGAGGCAAATACAAAGATTCTTCAGGCTCTTAGGAAAGAATGTTTCAAGGAACGTTTTTCCAAGTAGAAGCTCCGTTAGAGTTTGTGCATTCACTCGGGAGGGGACTGCTTTAAAGGAGAAACATCGTAATAGCTTGTCAGTACTCCCATTTTGAAATTATATGTCCAGTCTTAACACTTTTTCAATCTCTCTAAGTACACATACATCTTACATATATGTATATATCTCCTACAGATACACGATACATCACATCAGTATATTATTCGTATTTATTTGATTTGAAGTTTTGCGTCAAATTTCAGCAACAGTTCTGTACGACACATGGACTTACAACTTAATGTAGGATCCCAACTACATGAGCTCCCACCGGGAATCTAACCCGAATGTCCCATGCTGTCGTACTTATCTATAAAACCTAACTGTGAGCCCCTATACATATTCGGAAATTTCAGATAAGCAGTTTCCTTTCCAGTATTAGATACAGAATATTTTTTCAAGGACATATTCGCCTTCCCGAGGAATGAACTTTGCTTACTTTCTTCCTTATCTAGTACCAAAAGTTTCCTCATGATACGCGAATCAGTTTTCAGATCTTACACGCACTTTTAGCCAGTCAAACATATTATACAGTATTACATGACGTTATAGCCCTATGAAACTTCCGATTATTCGTGGATACGTTAATCCTCTTTCATTGAACGATGTAAGCTTCTTATCTGAAGATAAAAATAATCAACAAATTATCTTACACTGAGAAAAATCCGTTCTTCGGACAGCGGTATATTACACAAATATACGGAATCCTCTTGCTTACTACAGAAATCAGTATGTTATCCGTATGCTACATAGGCACTGCCCTTAAATGTTACATCATGCCGTTGCAGAATGTCTGATATCTGACAGTCTTCAACATATATATATGTATGTTGCCTCCATTAGCTATATGTTATATACGTCCATATGTAAGTGAGATCCTGACCGTCTATATTGTTTCATACGGAAAGTACGGACAGATGGAACACTTATACAGAAAGTATTATAAAACATACGTTTTCATTTATACGTTTACTGTACGTCAAGTCCAAAACTACAGGATTTACAAATGTAACATACGATTTTACGTACGCCATATACATTTTTTTCTCAGTGTATCTTCTCTTCATCGTCGACTAATGAAACTGGGCATTGAACTTGTAACGATTTGTCGTCAATCGAGTATAGGTAATTTAATAAATATTTAGAAAAAAAGACAATTTATGTGTAGTGGGATCTATCTGACCTCCTTTATATAAATGTATTATATATGTATTTCAACATTATCGGAAGACCAGCGCGCTATACATGATAACATTACTGAGAGCGCCTCTTGTTTTGGGTGGTGGAATGCCGAAGTATGGCTGGAACGAAAAAGCGCGCTGGAGTAGGCACTGGCATAATAAGTGTGAAATTGGTAACGGGCAACAGCTTTCAGAAGAGGCCTGTTACGATATGTTAGCATACTAAAACGTTTTGTTAGATATCAAAGGAGTATAGATGTGGCAGTAATTCTCGGCTTAATAGTGCAATCCAATGCATAAGAGAGTGTACAAAATCACATTATAGTAGACATTCTGTGGAAATTATTTCTTCAATTGAGTAATCACGCATATTACCATTTTGACGTTCTGTTGGTAGTATGGAATTTTCCACGAGTGGACTGTTCGTGTGGGTGATCGACTGGAAATTTATAAATTAAATAAATTATTCGAAATTGTTTCTTCAACACGATTATTTTCAACAATCTACAAGCTAAGTAGGGTTAGTTATCTATAAGTAGGGTTATAGTTATACCCGCTATACTATTTTAATAACCGCACCTAGGCTGAATTGTGGAGTCATATATAACGAGAAGTTGCTGTTCATAAATTAATCTATAACCCCATATTAGGTGAGTTCTTGATTTACTTTGTAATATGTATTTGAAATAATTGTGAATGTATTTGAAATAATTGTAAAATAATTGTGAAGTTGAAAAACAATCCTGTAGAGGATCAGGGGAGCAGAGTTGTCTTCAACATTGGGAGGCGGCTAGATTTTGAGGCGTATTCTGGGGTCATCACTTTCATCTCACTTTCTTTTGTGGCAATCGGACACAAATTCACATTAAAAAAACCATTTCAAATCGAATTATTAGGAAACAGACCCCCCAGTTCCAAAATTGAAGGGGACATGTAACCCCTCATCTCCCCCGGGATTTGCGCCAGTGAACAACATCATGTACAACCTTAACGGTACTTTCCTTATTTTCATATTTGAAATTTTTTTATTAGGACTGTGGGATCTATTTTTTATTTCATTTATTTTAACAGATACTAAGAAACAGCATATCAAGAACCACCTATACAGAGGAACATAACAAACAATAGAAAATATAAAAAAAGGGAAAAGCAAAGATGAAGTTTCTTAATTCATTCTTAATAATTTTGAATTTATGTAATTACTCTGTCAAAAGATGAATAGCTTAAAAATGTCGATGTCAGTTGTTATATGATTTTATAAATTTGGTGCTCTCTGAAAGAAGGGCCCTTGAATAATTGACAATCTGGGACGGGAAAGGTGGAAGAGGTGGGTATTTGGTGGTACATGTGTAGGAATGTGAAGATAAAATTCTTGAAGTAGGGCTTCAGACTTTAAGTTTCCATTGACTACCTTATGTAGAAACTTTAGGTCAGTAACATTTCTGCAAGCATCCGGAGTCTGGATATTCAGATAATGTACGAGATCTTCTTTAGTCATAGAATGAACAGTGGGAACACGGAAACGTACTATGGTAAGATAGATGTTCCCCCGCTCCATATAAGTCAGCAGTAATCGATCTTGGGTGATCCCACTTTCATTAACTTCCTCTTCCTAAATGTGTAGGGCGCTGGTGCACGTACCTTTTGGCTAATATTGATAACCGCACGTAGAAAAAAAGCCTCCCATTCCGCCCCTAAACATTTCCTTCCTAAGCAGCCGCTTAGGTTGTCTATATGGACGAACCGGCCCTGATTATAACTAGAAATATAAATATCTAAAAGTGCCTGGAGTTCTTTTTTCACTTAGATATACTGATCTTAGATAACTAAATAGAAACAAATGAAAAAAGAAGAAAAATGGAGGCCTTGAAAGTAAAATCTAGACAAATTCACACGTGTTCAGAAAATTTTGTCTAGAATGCACTGAGCAGAGTAAGTCGGTGGATTGTAGTGAGTCAGGGTGAGTCAGAGCGGGTAACGATGAGTGTTTTGATCGCAGTGGGACACGTCCTGTTGACCCACGACGCACTAAGCAACCTAATCTCTGTAGTAGAGCGGTCATGTCTAATGTGTGTGTCCATAGTTTGATCCCAACTTGTGTCGTCAGATTCAAGGTGGACAAATACCGTGTGCGTGACTTTTCTTATGATTTTTGCGTTTTCTTCAATTCTGTCATTCCACCATTATCATCAACCTTACCTTCACCGTCTCTCCGAGACTGCATGTATAATTGTGGGACTTTAAAGCAGGGGAGGAACCAGGAAGGACTTCTGGTGGGCGGTGGTTTATACTTATACTTAAAGCCATTTTTAAGAGCTCCAAACTCTGGCATGGGTTTTAATTATATATTTTTTTTTAAAAAAATGTTTCGTCTTCGGGGGGCGGAAGATAGCCCAGATTGCCCCCTAGCTCGGATCCGTCACTGCTTTAAAGTAAAAAAAGAAAAAATAACTAAGTTTTGTCACCAACGCAATGTAAGACTCATGTGAACGCTACATATAGCATTCTTTAAAATGTAGTTGAGATTGAACTCGGAAAGTATTATCATAAATTAGATCCTAAACAGCGTTTCACATAAACTATGTTGAGTATATAAAGGGTCCTCCTAATGATACTACTTACCGACATATCGTTTGAATCTAGCAGGATCTACTGCTATGTAGTTAAAAGCTGGCGCTCCTTTTCCGACGTCTACGAAAATCTAGGAACAAACAGAAGACCAAATATTAGTTACTGTTATAGCTTTATAAAACATAAATGCTATACTTTGATTATTAACTACCAATATCACGGGTATATTACAATAGTGCATTGTATATTTTTAATTTTGGGCCATAAGATATTCCAAATATGTACTAGACTGGCTGATTTTTACTATCAGAAGAAGAGAAAGAAATGTTTTAAATAATATGATTGTCAATGTATAAAGATATTCAAATGTTTCAAAAATAATAAGTCTTTTGAACGTCGTTGTCAGGACAACCATATATATAAATAAATGGAATGAAGAAAAAGGACGGAGTGTGTATTATTTAATGGCTCAAATTTATTATTTAAAAAAAGGAACCAGTGATTTAACCGTTATATAATTTAACCGTTGTATAATTTAATCGTTGTATATGGTGCCGTAAACCCGAAAGTGGAAAGAAAAATAATTGTATCGTTTTTGAAGCATAGTAAAAAGCGATCAAGATTGAGCCATAATGGACAACCAAATAATTAATTCATCCGACAACATGTTGGAAGCTTTAAGAGAAATATCACGGCAACTCAAAGATCAATCCCGACAAATGAAAGAACAGGCTAAGGACCAAGTTCGATGTAGCGAGGAACTATCCCGACAGATCAAGAGCCAAGCTCAGGACCAAGCCGAACAGTTTGCAAAAAATGAACCAACAACTGGAAAAACTAGACCAAACGATGGATCAACGAATGGAAAGAATAAACCAATGGATACAACGAATGAATCAACGAACAGTACGGAGGCAAGAATTAAAACAAACAATTACTAAAGAAACCTCATCAGTCAGCAGGAACGCGTTAAATGAACCTGAACATTTTACAAATCCTAAATTTGAATCGATGAAGAAATATGATATTATTGATTTGAATGTTTGGATGAAATTAGATGAATGTTCGTATAAACATACTGCCGTACTGATTGGATCAGATTATCCTAACTTTTCTCTTCGTTCAAATGTTTTTAATTGTCCTTCTGATGTTGTGTATAATGAAGATTTTGGTATGTATCAATGTGCAAGAAGTTATGATCAAGTTTCGTCTCATGAAAGCTATTGATCGTTTGTGTTCACGATATATTCTATATGATATTAATGCTGGAAATGAGGCGATGGTAACAGATTCGTTTAGTGATATGTACACGACATTGGTTCATATAGCAGGAAGAAAGTTGATTCCAATATTTGTGAAATTCAGAAAGAAAGCTTGCGTTCGCATCAATGCTTGTAGTGATTCTTCAACTGAATTGGAGGTGTTGAATTGTGTATTCAACAAAAAGACCAGAATGATGTTGGTGAACGGTCCGATGGTGTCTTCGCAGAACGTAATGCAGTGCGTTAATTTCCATCATCCAAGTGTGATGTTGCGAAGTTTTGAAAATCTTCAATAGTTCAACACATTGTTAGCTTGAATCAAACTAACCTTCGAAATCAAGTTCAAAGTGTTCATGTGAGACTTAAGTGTGATACCAATGCAAAGGGTTATGTTAAATCCATAAGTACCGGTAATGTAACCGAGCCTAATTACAGAAGAAACAGAAACCATGGCCGGACAGAATACCTTAGATATCACGTAAAGGACAAATGCAGATCCATTAAGAGACACGATATTTTACTTCCAGTGAAACGAAGAAGAACGGAACCTAATTGGACCGATAACATAACGCAATCTAATTACAGAAGAAACAGAAACCGTGGTAGGACAGACTACCGTGGATGTCATGTAAAGGACAAATACAGATCCGTTAGGAGGCACGATATTTCACCACCAATGAAACGAAGGAGAACTGAACTTAGTGTTACCGGTAAGATAACCGAATCTAATCTTAGTAGTGACGGTAAATGTGATTGTGTAACTCGACCTAATCCTAGTGTAGTACGATTACGTTCGCCTAAGAAGCATGTAAGCGTTAGATCTAATCACGTTTGATGGAGATTTCATAGAAATCCCATAGATGGCGAAAATTCTCAACGAAAGAAACTAAGAACTGTAGATGTAAATAACGCGCAAGACTGTATTCCGGTTTGTGACTTTCGATGCAACCCAAACAAATGCATTGGTCATGGCCGATAACTTAACCTAATGTAGGGGCGTCTGAAGGGACATATCAAATTGATTCTTAATATGGCCAAATGCCTCTATGTTATGTGTTTTCTTTGATATTTGAATTATCAATCACATTATTTATGTTCCATGTTATCGAAGTATATTTAAAAGCATCTTTGTAATGCGAGGATATATATTGAAGTTAATAAGTTTTGTTTTCTATAAGGGATTTGTTGGTCATGTAACTTAGGATGGATTTTCGATGTCCGAGAAGATCGTATTTAATTGATTTTGCTTTCATTATGATTTCGTTTGTTAGTCCTATCCTATTTGAGTTCTATGATGTTAATAAGACATTCAATCTTCATTTATATTTTGTTTAACTACATCTTATATTCGATCATGTTGTGTTCAAAGAACAATTATATGAATATCACATTCATGTTTTTCAAAACCTTATTCATTGTGCCTAAGTAAATAATTAATAGCTTGTAACCAGCATCTAATGAACCCGAAAAAGGACTTAAAATCAAACAACTTGCAAACAAAATTTCGAATGTGCCTTATCGTCATTGAAACGTATAAATAAATGAAGATGATGATAAAGTGTAAAATAAATATGATAATAATATTGTGATAAAATTAAATATAATATATATGTATAATTATATGAATTGTAATTTTTAAGTATATCAGGTGCATTCGAAAACTCGAATGATTAACATGTATATGTAAACGGTCCAGAATTTTTTCTTTTTATGAAGTAAATGGATAAAAAGAAAAGTCCGTCGGGCGCCATAATATACAACGGTACATTGTATATTTTTAATTTTTTCATAAGATATTCCAAATATGTACTAGGCTGGCTGATTTTTACTATCAGAAGAAGAAAAAGAAATGTTTTAAATAATATGATTGTCAATGTATAAAGATATTCAAATGTTTCAAAAATAATAAGTCTTTGGAACGTCGTTGTCAGGACAACCATATATATAAATAAATGGAATTAAGAAAAAGGACGGAGTGTGTATTATTTAATGGCTCAAATTTATTACATAAAGAGGAATCAGTGATATATAATCGTTGTATGATTTAACCGTTGTAATATCACGTAAAGAAGTTTGGTTAAGGATTTTGTATGCGAAACTTTTTTGGATACTCAATCTTGCCAAACCTAGACATAAATATAGCATTTTATGTCAAATTAGATTAAGCGTACTTGAAGATAAACTAATATATGAAAATAGAAAATACTTATATATTTATATTGATTGAGTAGAATGTCTTTTAATTTCATTGAAGTTTGTTTTCCATGAACAGATTAGTATTTGCACCATGAACACTAGCCAATCTCAGCTGTAGTGCTGATTGTCTATCAAGAGTGATATCCATATATTGCTCCTAATGGAACAAATGCACTGAGAAAAATACGTTATCCGCACAGCGGTATATTGTACAAATATACGGAATCATTATATTTACTACACAAATCAGTACGGAGCATACGCTATCCACACCCTACATATTCTTTCCCGCTTAGATGTTACATCATACCGTTGCAGGATATCTGATATCTAACAGTCTTCCGTATACTACATACGTCAGCTATATGTTCCATCGTTTATATGTATGTGAGATCCTGACCGCTTATGTGCAGTTCTTTCGTTTGTACAGAAAGTACGTTTATTCGTAACCATATAAAACATTCTTCTTCAGTTATATATTTTCTGTACTTAAAGTCCAAAAAACTACAGGATTTATAAATGTAACCTACGTTTCTACGTACGCCACATATGCTTTTTCTTTCTCAGTATGGGGAACCGATTTTTGATTGTCCATTTCTTGGGATCAACTGGATTGATCACCTCCAATAGCGAATTCGAATCCCAACTTTCACTCTCTACATTCTGTCAAAGTCAGTAGTGATCAATCAGTATTTATTGTCTCTCCCGAAGGGCACATGGACGCACAAGGTATATACGAAAGGACACATGGACATACGTTTTTTCAAACATCCTTTTCTTACCAGAGGACAATCACGGGAGATGTGCAAACCTCGAATAACCAAATCTCTTCATTGAGGCTACAAAAACCCCTTTATTGTAACACACAATATGTTATTCAATTGTTGTGAAGGAGTGAACTGGAAAAAGTATCGACTACAGTAGAACTGCTTGACAAAGATATATTATATGCTGTAATTTAGTTTCTCCAGGCTGAAGGACAAAACAGAGAAGCAATTCATCATGGAGTAATCAAAAATTATGACTGGAATTTTAAGTTATTGCCAGTGACGTAACTAGGGGTTTGCAAAAGGGGCTTGTGCCCGGGGCGCCAAATTGGGGGGCGCTAAACTGGGCAAATATTTATTTTCACTATAAGGCAGGGAAAGGTATTTTAGCAAACTAAAGATCTTAAAAAAAAATCTCAGAAACTTAACAGGACAACAAATACTCACTAACCATCGAGCATAAGTTAGCTTCAAAACTATCTTTTGAAGACATTGTAAAGAACCTTTGCAGCCAAAACGACCCACAAAATTAAATTTTAGTTGTAGCTTTTCGTGTTTTCATTTAACTTACATCGTTTTAAGAGATTTGCAAAATGTCCGAGTATAATACTCGAGACAACAGTTTGACTGTTTATCATAATTAAATGTTCTATTCTAAAGCAACAGACTGTTGATTCATGTCCGTTCCTTGTCAGTTTCTCTATAGTTTGTGGACCTGTTCCCCTTCTGCTTCGAATCGTTCAATTCAATATCTTACTGTTTCAATATCATGGCTCGAGCTACTAGCTTTCTAGGCATTCCAGCTTCCGATATGCAATTATTTTTCTTCTAGTTATAAGAGACAGCCTACCAGCTTTGGTTCGTTTTTTTATATAAAAATAAAAAGTTCATTCCGGAAATGTTCTTGGAGAACTCTAAACTGGTTTTATTTGTTATTGCCAGGGGCGGATCCAGGACCGACTTCTGGGGGGGCGGTGGGTTGTCATACTGCTATTTTTAAGGGCTCCAAACTTTGGGATGGTTTTTATTTATATATATAAAATAAGAAAGTTTCCTCTTCTGGGGGGGGCGATCGCCCCCCCTAAATCCGCCCCTCGTTATTGCTAATTTAAAGGAATAGCGTGTGGAGTATGTAAATATATATTTCTTTCTTTTATATATACACAATATTAACAAACGAAATTGACTTTGAAATATGACTTAAACCTACCCACTGATAACTACTCCGAGCCATTTTTCTCCGGAAATGACGTAAGTGGTGTCCAAACCTGTCAGAAGTCTAAGGGGCTGTCTGGATACAAAGCAAATAGCGGGAGTTCAATTTAAAAAAAAAAATGAAGACACACTTAAAACTAGACGTACAATCAGTGGCGTATTTACGATTTTGTTTCAGGGGGAGTTTTGCTATCTTTATTCCTGGAAATGGGAAAATTTTGCAAGATATTTCATTTACTTTTAAATAGTAAATAAAGTTTCGACGGGTGACTTCAGCCCGGAACCTCCCCCTTTAATACGCCACTGTGTACAATAGCTTACTTTCTATCTCCTACGTTAAAGTTGCCCTTACCATAAAGATTTAAATCATAGCTTCCAGATGATTGAATTGTATAAGTTAGATGAAGTACGCTATGTTCTTCTACGAGTAATGTTATGATTATAAGAGATTGATTTAAATCTTGTTATTCAACGTCCTCACTGTATGCAATTTTAATTGTTTCAGAAAATAACTGTAAAGATGCTGAACTAAATTTATTATGAACTATTTGTTTTCAAATTAGCTTTGAAGAACCGCAACTAATTTATACCATGCTGACAATGCCAGGTCGCATACCTATTTAAAGACTTGTTAGAAATTCAGAGAACATGGCTGAAATATTGTAATGGCATCCCCTGTACACCCCACCTTGCACGTCTGACTTACCTTTCTTTCGGTCTCTACATAACTTTGTGAATGGTGATTAGTTAGTTTTAAAAATTAAAATTAAAAATTAAATATTACAGTTTAAAGCCCACGATGGCTAAGGCCTTAAACTAAGGCAGACGATGATTGAAGTAAGTGAATGGCGATAAGGTAGACGATGATTGAAGTAAGTGAATGGCGATAAGGCAGACGATGATTAAAGTAAGTGAATGTCGATAAGGCAGACGATGATTAAAGTAAGTGAATGGCGATAAGGCAGACGATGATTCAAGTGAATGGCGATAAGGCAGACTATGATTAAAGTAAGTGAATGGCGATAAGGCAGACGATGATTAAAGTAAGTGAATGGCGATGGAAGAATTGGCGAAATCAGAAAGTAGTAAGAAACTAAAACTCTCAGACACTATGTTGTCCACCACAAACTTCCTTGCTCAGGAGTTGAGTTGAGTTGATTTTGAGTTTAACGTCCCATTCAGCAGCGAGGCTATATGAGACGTGGACCTACTGATTAACGTGGCATCCGAACCACATGAACTCCCGCCGGGTCCTTGCTCAGGAATCGAACCAGGGACCCCATAAGTTAATTTTAGAAAAGGCCTATGGACACCACTTGAAACAACTTTTCCGGAAAAATAACAGAAGATAATCGATTTTCAAATCACTATAAATGTGTTATCAACGTTCACATCCAAAACTTTAAATGTTACACAACCTGAATATAGATTCATTTCACAGAAATTATCCATCTAACTTTGAAGTTCAAGTTTGTTGTTTAACATGTCTTGAGAGAACACGCAATTAAAGACGTAATATATCACCGTAATCAACTGAGTGCAATATGTTTTTGCCAATAACCACGAGCAACAAAAACTACAAAATAACACGAAGTTAAGGAAAAATAAATTTATAAAAGTTTGTTATCTAATATTGTATAAGGTATACTAAATGTACATAAGAAGTCTGCAAGATATATTATGCTCAAAACATTAAAATAAAAGAAAAATATTAACAGCGAAAATACTTAATCTTCAATGTGTTTTCAGTCAACGATTTTCAGTTTAGCAAAATGTATTTCTGGTGAGTGCCAGTAATTGTATAAAAGGAAATATACTTATCCATTTCATAAAGATAGGCCCCTGACTTCGCGGTGCTGCCGTGACGTCCAGTCAAAACTTATATTGCATTGTCGTACCTCGTTGGAATTGCTGGAATGTTGTCTTTTTAATACTTAAGACATAAAAATTTTCTTTGTACTATGTAGTGAGAAAAAAATAAAAATTAATGAAAAAGTGCGTATTTTTTCGTACTTTTTTGGTAGATCAATGTTTATAGAGCTATATCTCAGAAAAGAGATCACGTGAAACAATTTCCTGTGTACAATATGTAGATGCATCCATTAACTGTAAGTTGTGAAAAGTTCAATTTTCATCACTTGATATTTTTTGTGTAATTAAAACAAATGTGCGAAGCTCTGATCTCCTTTACCATGGTAGGTGGAGAAACGTACAAAATACTGTTCGAAAATTTGGAAGTCTAGTGTTCCAAATATTTGGAACTATTAACAAAAAAGGGTTTAGTTGGTAGAGTATTTATTTTTTAAATAATATGTTTACTTCAACATGTTCTCTGCGTTAAGCGGTGAGCCATGTTGCAACCCAATCTTTAAATTCCCCGCGCTTATATGAAGAAACAGCATACAGTAAATGGAAGTGCGGCAACGCAGTCGTGCAGTGTTGTCGCGTTCAGGAAGCTTGTAGCGCGAAGCCTACTTCATAAGAATGTAATAGGAAAAAGTATTTATTATAACCTTTCACAACACCATAAAAACATTAATGCATGTACACTCATGTCTAAAATTATTGTCGCATGTCTATAAATATGTTGTTGTAGGAATATAATTTGATAACGAATTCGCCTGGTATTTCTTATAATGTTAGTATGTGTATAATCGGCAAAGACATGTAGGCTATGTGGAAAATTTCATGTCAAAAGAGCAGTAAATAAGAACAATAAAACGAAACTACAATTTTCTTATCCATTTAGCAACATTTTGTTTTACTCATGCTAATTTTCGTGTTCTTTTCCTATGAAATTTACGACAAATATACATTTCCCGACTCTACATATAGTATCAGTATTAAAAGTACCCTGCAAAATCATTATCAAATTATATTCTTACAAGAAGACAGCTATAGATATGCGACAATAATTTTGGACATGAGTGTACACATCTCAATGTAATCGAAATAAAACGTTGAAGTAACACATCCAAAAACTCATCTCTTAATCTATTTACTTCATTCACTTTCGTCAGGACTTTGTTGACTCATCGCTGCTCCTGCTATCTTCCCTAATATTTATAAACAATTGCTCCATTTCTACCTCAAGATCTATCAGTATACACACTCTCCAGCTTACGAACATGTTAAAGGTTAAAAAGAAATGTGCCTTGGCAATCACGTGTTCACCCAAGTTCTGCGATCAATTCCCTTGCCGAATGTACAGTAACACAGAATGGGTCCTTTGTTTTCTTTCAACGAAAAAAAAAACAATGCAATGAGTAGGTGACGAGGGCTGTATTTGCGTCTAATCACGTCGCACTGATTAAGTCTTCAATACTTCCCTTCGGTTCGTAGGCGTCAAAAACTTACACACGCATTCATATCATATGGGTTCATTGCAATGAGACGGACGAACGGGCATTTATATTTTCGTGAGTATATCTTGTGCTTTTTAATTAAAAAAAATGGATATTTCTTCACGAGCGGCGGTATTACAAAAAGAAGAGGCAAAATGTTTAGCGATAATGAAATTGCAGACCTGATGAATGACTCTGACTCAGACGGTTATGAGTTAGTAATTAATAGTAGGGACATTGATTATTCTGTGCTCAGTGGCGTATCCGGGAGTGAACAAGATAGTAACTCTGTTTCAAGTAAACCTGAGGCTGCACCGAAAAAAAAAACCGCGTCATTCCTATTCAAAGGCAGATTCTAATGTAGCTTGGAGCTCTTAGATCTGAAAACAGATTTTCTGTGAAGTGTAAACTCAATATTACATATCAACTAAGGTTGTATCATATAATAAACTTTGTGTGTGTTTTTGTTTCTGTGCAAGTGTATTTTGTACTGCGTGCAATAAGTGAAGAACTGACAAAAAGCAACAAATTTTCGAGGACCATCACATGCAAATCCAAACAAGATAAGAATTCGCTTTTCTAATTTTGAACACTTGGTACATTTACTGTATATCCTGTTAATTTCTAAGAAATTGGTTTAAAATCTGCGGAGACATTACATTTTTAAAATATCTCTAAAAAGTGACGGACAGTGCGTAACAAGTTTAAATACCCGTCCGGCTGAGAGTGTATACGCGTCAGAAAAATGTGGCAACGTAGCACTCCGTATAAACTGCGATAGCGAAGGGCGCAAAGCAAAGAAAATCATAATGTCATATTTATGATTGTTTATCTTTTAAAACAAGTCAAAACAGTTTGGTTGAAAAAGCTACTTTAAGATCTTTCTAAAAGTTTTTTCAGATTGTTAATACACCGCCGCAATTCAGAGATAATGATGTCTCACTTTTTGCTGAATAACAAGAAAATTACTACGTGTTGAGTAATGAAATTTTCAGAACTTGCAGGTAATATATGCATCTACATATCTTGCACAGGAAATTATTTCATGTTAACTCCTTTTCGAGATATAGTCCTACAAACACTGATTTACCAAAAAAATACGAAAAAATACGCACTTTTTCATTAATTTCTATTTTTTTCTCATTATACAGTACAAAGAAAATTTGTATGTCTTAAGTATTGAAAAGACAACATTCCAACAATTCCAACGAGGTACGACAATGCAGTATAAGTTTTGACTGGACGTCACAGCAGCACCTCGAAGTCAGGGGCCTATCTTTATGAAATGGATAGACTCTATGTGCGTGAATTTTCTTCAGTATCAGAGAAGAAACACTTCTGGTTTTAAAGGTTGCACAGCAAAATTAAAATATCGCTAATTTTACAGTAATTATGTGAAATCTTCAAATAGATAAAAGATAATCGAAAAGATCTCGCTAGACAATATTATTTTACATGAGATACCGTTATCACGACTCCCTTATCTGCTTTCAATTCCCAGCCATTTAGAAAATAGGCATTTATTTTCGCGTTTCCAAATGGCTGCAAACGGAAAGATACTAGGTGATTGGTGATAACGGTACCTCATGCAAAATAATATTCTCTAAGGCTCTCTTGTTCCACATTTCGATTATCTTTTATCTATTTGAAAATATCACACAATTTCTGTAAAATTAGCGGTATATTTAATTTTGCACTAATGAGGCTTCTTAATTGTTTTCTTCGTAGACAGAAGAAGTCTTGGGAAGTAACACACTACACCTTTCCAAAGTAACTGAAACAGTAACATGTTAAAAATTTTTTAAGTAACGTACCGAGTTTGCGTTACATTTCGGATAAGTAACTACAATAAATGACATATATTTTTTCGGAAACAGATGTTTCTTCCTGTAAGTGAATCTCTCAGAATGGAACAACGGAACATGAACTATGTCAGTGACCGACAGTCAGTCACAGACAAACAGAAAAATAGATAAGATTTTAGTGCCACTTGTTGTTTTTGGAAGATGAGTACAGCCTCAGGGAAATCACGTGTACTGATTGCAAACACCTGGAAATTTTTGTCCTAGATTTTGACAACTCCAAATCAACACACGCATTGTGTGGACTGCGAGTGTAACGGTAGTCTAGTTTACTTTGGTTGGTGTTGTTTTTTATAAGGCTGGAGACCGAAAATATTTTATCGTTTGAACATTTGAAATAATACTTAAAAATTGAGGATGATGCTTGAAAGAATTTTGAAAGTAAAGTGTCTTAAGCAGTGGTGCCCCCCCCCCCCTTATGTCCATGACGCACCCCCCCAACTGTGTATCCGTAGGTGTTCTTCCATGAAAAAAATCTTCTTTTCGATTAATTTTACCCCCCCCTATCAAACATATTTATATAGATTTTTAACCCCCCCAAATATTTCAGTGACGCAGTTTGCGTCATAGCCCCCCCTTGTGGGCACCCCTGTCTTAAGGAATGGAAATTATTTGTCAACAGTCATAAATTTGAGGAATCATCTAAGGGTAAGTTATTTTAATATTTATAGTAAATTTCTAATGTAAAACGAAACAGCACACACAAATATTCGGGATGATAAGCTATTGTCCAAGCGTTAGTAACTTGTTTACGCGTGCTCTTAATATTATGTTAATGCTTTCTTCAATACAAGAACTGGGATCTATTTGTGAGGACAAGTAGACAGGGATTGGAAAAATCTGCTTGCATCTAACTTAATGAATACAGGGGTACTATTCTTTCATTCATCTCGTAAAAGTTCGGAGAAAAAAACAAGGAAATTTCAAGTGGGACGGCCGTGATAGAAACGACACACCCCGATTGGAAAAAATCAGAATGGGCAATAATAATAATAATAATAATAATAATAATAATAATAATAATAATAATAATAATAATAATAATAATAATAATAATAATAATAATAATAATAATGGTTGTAGCAGTACTAGTAGTGGTACTGAATATTGAAATAATATGTGTATATACGGCGTTACTTTCGAAGTTGGATAACAACTTCGTGTTGGAACAAATAACACATTACATTTTAATCGAAAGTAAAGTAACTTGTACGTAATGCTTTACATTTTTAAAAGTAACTTCCCCAAGTCTGGACAAAAGTAAATTTTACTCATTAGATGAAGTACTTTCTTACATATCACAAGGTTAGTTCTTTAAAGATGAAATTGAAGTCTACGACATAAACTATTTAATCTTTTGTCTTCAAGTAAAAATATATCAAAATATAAAGGCGAAAGAGGGAATATTATCATGATGACGTGCCTGAATGTAGCATAGGTTTTGTAACATATTTGTGGGTTGGTAATAAGTTACTTTTTTGTGTGCTATTTATGAATGTCTTGTCTTCTTCAGCATTAACGGTGTTAATTAGTTAGTTGCACCAGCCTTCATGCCAAATGGCTCTGAGCTGTCTTGGCCATTGAGAAAAAATTACTTCGTCGAGGACCAAATCAGGAACCTCATGCGCTTGAGGTCAACGCTCTAAACTGAGTCACCTTGCCCCTGCGCAGGTACGATTTTAATCTTTTTGAACACTAAAGGATCGTTCGTATGCAAATTATAGTACCGGTAGCATAAATTTGATTTGAAATAAACTTATGCTCTGAGGAATTATAAATTTAGGAACCAAAGCATAAATGTTGGAATGTTATTGAGGCTAGAAGAAATTTTCACATTTTTAACATAATTTTGCACCATATTTATTTCGGACTTATAAAACTCATTCAATTATCGCACACGAAAGCCTCCAATATTTTTTTAGTTAGGAAAATGGATGATTCAGGATACCAAGCTCGCACGCCTTGCAAAATAATTTTAGCTTCATCACTAAAGCGATGACCAAGCTCCTTTATAATAACATCTATAAACGTAACCAACAAAGTTCTGTCTCTTTTTCATCCACAACTTTGAACATCAATATATCAGCTAAAACGTACCTGGAAGACCAAAAACAGTTCCCATCAGCATCGACGACCTTCTGCCAACATTCTGGCATGGATTCCATCAGGGTAGAACTTGGTGGGCAGTGAAGCGAAGAAGGTATCAAGTCCATTTTGCACCTCTACTAGGGATTTGAACTGGCGCCTTCTAAGATGATTATAAAAGGAATGGAACAGGTGATAACCGGATGGTGCAATGTCCAGAGAGTATGACGGATGCAATAGTGTTCCCCATCCAAGGTGTAGAATGGTGTTCCGGGTCATCCTAGAAAACGTGGGGCTTAGCGTTGTGCTGTAACAGGATTCATAAGTGTTGCCTCCAAAGTTTTGACGTTTTCTTGAACACGGTTCAATTGCTAACAGTACTCACAAGGGATGGACACGAAATGGCTCCGCTGAGATCCGAACGAGACAATTGTGTTTGCATTTGGTATAACTAGACGATTCCTAAAATTATACCTGCCACCGGACGGGATATCGTAAGTTTCAACATATTTTGTAATGTAAAAGCCACACACACACCAAAAAAAAAAAAAAAAAAAAAATAGCTGGTAGAATACTTTGAACCGAGCCATTTGTTCGGAAAAGGTTGGATAAATGGAAAACTCGGTGAACATGTACCCCATCATTTTCAAAGGCACAATTTTGGGGGGAAAAAAGTTTGCCTCAGGGTTCTCCACAGAATCCAAGAAGAGGTCTTACTGAAAAGTTTCAAATGGCAGGGGGTTAAGTAGCAAATCGTTTCAAAGTTGTTGTGAAATGTAAGAAGACGCAGCAAGTCTCGACTCTCTAGAACAACCCTGTGCAAAATGGCAGCGGGTCTAAACGTAAACAAAAGCTTAATGAAAATCTATGGTCACCTTGATTCCAAGATGGCCGCTTAAAACCTATGTCAAAACAATAGACATACCAAACTGTTGAAGCTGGGAAAACTAATTTTGGCATGAATGTTGATCAGTGGGTGACGAAAAGATGAGAAATGTCAAAACACGTGACATCTTGAGTTCAAAATGCCGCACTATGTATCGAACGCATGTCCAGCTCAAACCACTGGTGTTGGAGAAGCGAAATGTGGTATTTACGTTTATGGTTAATAGTAGATATCCAGAAAAGATCAAAGAGTATCATCTATAATCCAATATAGCTGCCAGCGTGAAAAATGAGTTTGTATATAAATTTGCTATTTGTTGGAATATTGTGGCAAACCAACAAAGTTTGCGCAGCTCAATGCACTGAAATGATTTACATGGTGATTTTGTACTGCTCGCCATTTTTTTTTTTTTTTTTTTTTTTTTTTTTTTTTTTTTTTTTTTTTACATTTGGTATTGCTAGGTATATTGCGATCAAACCAATGAATTGCGTACAAATGTAACCATAACGAATACGTTATAATAGAGCCTGACTGGTGCACCAAGTCCTTTACGTATGAACTACGTATGATAAAATTAGAAAAATACCCGAAGGTATTCAAGTTTCGTTTAGCAGTATGAATAGGAAGTTAGAGTTGTGTGTTCATCGCATATTGGTTATATTCAAGTAAATGATATCGAGAGAACCGTGACGAACGTGCATTAGGAAAAAAACATATTTTTTGCTACGGAATAGAAATAATAGTTGAAGTTAATCGAAATTCAATTGTTCTTTAGTCTTTCTATTGTATCTAAATATATAATAGAGAAAAATAGAGAATTAGAGTTCAGTTGATTTTGAGTTTAACGTCCCTTTTAGCAGTGAGGCTATATGAGACTTAGAACTACTGATTAACGTGGAATCCGAACCACATGAGCTCCCGCCGGGAATCGAACCCGGGTCTCCCACGCCAAAGGCACGTACGCTAACCGCTTACCCACGGAGGAACTCAATAGAGAATTAGATTTGTACCGTTACGAATGACATAGGTTTTAAGCGGCTATCTTAGATTCAAGGTGGCAATAGACTTCTCAATTAAGTTTGTATTTACACTTTGATCCATCGCCATTTTGTAGAAGATTATCGTAGAGAGTCGAGACTTGCTCCATCTTATTTCATTTATCAACGGCTTTCAAACGATGTGCTACTTAATCCCTCTTGCCACTTGAAACGTTTTAGGTGGACCCCACCTGGGACTCTGTGGTGGCCTCGAGAGATGGCATTTTAACTTAAATCGTTGTATTTTGAAAATGGTGTCAGAAGTCTTTTCCTGTTTTCTCATTTGTCTCACCGTTTCCGATTTATAGGGGTGACCGTGGACATTTCAATTAAGTTTTGGTTTACATTTTGACCCGCCGCCATTTTGCACAGGGTTGTCGTAGAGAGTCGAGACTTGCTCCATTTTCTTTTATTTTACTACAGCTTTTAAACGATGTGCTACTTAACCCTGATTGATATTTGAAACTTTTGAGTTGGACCCCGTCTGGGACAATGCGGGGGACCCTGGTGCAAACTTTGTTATCCCAAAAAGCGTGCCCTTGAAAATGATGGGGTATGTGTTCGCCGAGCTTTCTAGTTACCCAAACATTTCCGAACAAATGACCCGGTTCAAACTATTCTGCTAGCTTTGTAGCTTTTACATTACAAAATATGTTGAAGCTCACGATATTATGCCCGGTGGCACTTATAACTTTGGGATTCGTCTAGTTATAACATATCAAGTGCAAACACAATTGTCTCGTTAGGATCTCAGCGGAGCCAGTTCCTGACCCTCCCTTGTTAGTTGCATTGATGCTCTGATCAGGTGGTAGCTGTTCCCAATGCACGATGCCGCAAGCGTTCCACCAGACACACAGAAGGACCTTCTTCTGACTCAGTGCTCGTTGGAACGATTTTGCTTCGGGGGAGGGGGCAAGACCCTTTGATGTAAGTAAGATTTCGCGTTTTACACTGATTTACTACAATTCTATTGATAAAATCTATATAAATTTCAAACACAGGGGGGCAATTGTCCCCCCGCCCCCCTAAATGACGCCCCTGACTGGTTCATGGGATGCAAACCAATGATAACGGCGGTGTGGAACTTGTCACCACTATAGGACCCACTTCTCATCCATATCAACACCCTGTCCAGAAATGGCTCCTTCCTCAGATGAGACAGCAAACACAGGTGTCTGCTTGCGTTGCCTTTTGGAACGGAGTCAAATCATGTGCAACCCATCGACCCAACTTATAGTGCTTCCCGAGTTGATGGAGGTGCTGACGAATGGTTTCTCCACTCACACTGAATTGTATTCCCGGTTCCTCACATGTCTGGAAAGTGTTTGCCTCAATTGCTTCCTGAAAATCTTTATTTTGTACATGTGGTGGCCTTCCGGCATGTGATTTGCCTTCGAGTGTTTCGTCACAGTCCTTAAACTCGTTAAACCACCGCTGCACTGTTCCCGCAGTCATGACACTCTCCCAAAGGCCTGGCATATCTTCCGCCCCGTTGCAGCGGCGTTTGACTCCAGTTCGAACTCGTGCAGCATACACGCCCTTATGACGCTCTATGGAGGTCCCATGTTCACTCTGTTCTTGCGCAAGTTCACGGTGTGTATGAACTGGCACAACCAGATAGTATGTTGGATATACCCACACCAACAACTGACCTTCGCCTTATCTCCATTCGCATTCAACTCACGGTATGAGGGCGAATTGAACACAGACCTTCAAAAAACGACAGAACTTTCTTGGTTACCCATATAATACAGGATAAAGGTTGAGAACTTGGTAGTAAGCATGAATTTATTCCTTGCAATGTTGCTTGCAAACCTGTATGTTCTGTTTAACTCTTGATCTGTTATACAAATGTTATTTTCGAGAGCTATATTCTGGAAAGGACCTAGTGATACTTCTTTTTGTATATTCTGTATTGCTTTTTTTCTACTCAGATACTGAATGCGTGAGCATATGCTGTTGTGATCCATCGTTCAGAAATGCATCCAGTAAGTGCGTGGTTAAAAAGATGTGTGTAGGCAAATAAGTACGCGATGTTGTTTTTATCATATGTCAGTTGCATTTATAGACCCTTACATCATAGAACGAATGCTACTTTCCGTAAAGCATGAAAAATTACTCACTAATATGTCAACACGGCTGATGCAGTTTGACTGTGGGATCAATGTTGAAGAACTCTGTTGGGAAATTTCAGATCAAGAGATATTTGAATGGCTTTAACCGCCCGCGAGGAAGCACTAAGAGAGAATAATAGTGGATACTTTGTTAAACGTTAAAGTATTCCTTTGTTCTCCGTGATTAACATGCATGTTTTAGTACCAGAATAAGTTGTTGGGCGTAATAATGAGTATATACTATATAAGAATATTTTTCTCTAAAAATAAGTTCAACTCCTGAAACCGTGCTCTCTAATAACGTTTGAACCACCGTAGCCTGATTCACACATATATTATCCGTATTTAGTGCTGAAATGAAATTAAATCTTTGTAAGTTTTACGTCCCACGGTTATACCGGTTAGGCTAAAACAGACGGTGATGAGGAGAGATGAGTGAAATGGTGGAATAAAGAAAGTGGGAGGAAACGGGAGAACCCCGATAAAACCCACGAGCACGGTGTTTGTCCACTACAAAGTCCATACGGCGCTAACTGGGATCGAACCAGGGACCGCAAGCACCGGAGAAGAAGCTGAGCCAACGCCCCCCTCGTATTTAGTACTGATTTAAGCAAGGTTTTACAAAAGCTTTTCATGTTGCGTGATTTTTAAGGGAAAAAAATAAGGAAAAAAGAAAAAAATGAAATTAAGGAAAAAAGGTTTCACTTTTTTATCTTTAACCTATCTTACACACATAACAAGCTGCTTATTGATACTAATTTCGCGCTTTGCTGAATTTCTCAGCTGAAATTAATTGTTCAATATTAACTACCTTCACTGCTTCACTACAATGCGACGTATGTTCATTTTACATTTTAGGTTACAGTTGAGTTGCATTTTGGGGTGTATATATTTTGAAGAAGAGACCAAACGTAAATGAGATGAATTGATGTTAGAAATACTACCCTCTTAAACTCCCTGAAAACAGACTGAAGATCCCCAAAATTAATAAACTAAATGCACCTATGTATGGTAAACAGAGAAAGTACTGGGACTATTGCCCCTTACTCCTAAATGTTCTTAGTGAATATAATAATAATAATAATAATAATAATAATAATAATAATAATAATAATAATAACTTTATTTTAAGCTATGAACAGCTCATTGACAAAATACAGCATTATGTTAGAACAATTATATAAGATTTTTAAACAGATAAGGTAATTTATAGTATAGAATGAATATTAAACTAGGTTAAGGCCCTTGTTAGACGGTTATTAAGATATTTAAATTATAACTAACTGGTTCATACTGCAGCGTAATTTACCCGCGTGCATAGGATCTCGGTTCAGTTAAATTAGACTCCATGAATACATGTGACTAACTTTCATTATCTTTTTTTTTTTTAAAAAAAACTGCATATTCAACGATAACTATATATGGATTAAACTTCTGATATAAAACCAAACAACATACAAGTAACAGGAATATAGTAAACGTCAATATAAGAACTTACTATTCAGGAGCAAAATTTTGAATCATATGAATGAACAAGAAACTTCAAATTTGCAGTAATTGCACGCATTGATTATTTTGGTAGTAATCCGAAATAACTGCGTATAATAAACCTAACAAACGTGCAAAGTAAATATTAAAGTTTTCCTCTTTTAACTCTGAATCAAACCGTAGTCAAAGAGAATCACTAATTGGACGTCACCAAACATTCATGTCCGAACAAGTTATCGAAGCAAGGAAAAAAAGAAAAAAAAGGAATTTCACGAATAATAGGAGAAAAAGAATAGATTTAAATTTCGTATGCGTTAGCCTTCTACTATATTGAATATTCCTATTTCTCACTTCACTCCTTTTCACTTTTTGTCAATTTAACTCATTTACATTAAGTTACCATATAATCAAACCTTTTACCTGATCTTCCAACTGAATTGTAAACGCCCGCTACACGAGGTCCACAATTTAGCCAGAAGATGTCAGACCAATCAGAGACGAGTTAGTCAAGGCCAAGACACCGCTCACCCAAGCGTTAAAAACGCGAACCAAATAGTCAAGGCGAGCAGTTACTGTCAAACACTACAATACAAGATTTCTCTTTAAAAACATTTACTTTTTTTTCTTTGAGATCAACGAAAATTCACGTTACAATTAGTGGTTGGCAGTGGGAATATTCCTGGTGGGAAGGAAAATAAAAAATGGGAATATTCCCGGTTTTTTTCCTGGCATATAAATTCTCGGGAAGGAATTTATTTCCATTTCTTTACTTTATCTTCCAAATTATAAGAATCATGTGTCTAATTACTTTATTTTCATTTATTATGATTTACTTCCAGGTTTTAAATAATTTGGAGATTAAAAAAATAAAATTCTTTGACAGTGCTTTAAATAACTAATAATATGATATTTTAAGTTCCATTTCCATTTGCACTCTCCAAACCACCGTTAGTAATAAACGTCGGTCTGTCTCCTGGCTCTAATTCAAATTTCTGAAAAGGTGGTCAGATTTCTCTTACATGTGAATTAACGCATGAAATTTCGAGAAGTAGGTAGGAAGAAAGGTCGTGTGTTACAATGTTACGTGCTAAATTATAAAACTAGGTCAGTATCTTGCAAATATTGTGAACATAAATTATGTATGCGCAAGTGTGTCTTCTGAGACATGGTGAGACATTCTGACAGTTACCCAACCTAATTTGTTTATAACACATAAAAAATTAATATGTTTATAATATCAATAGTAGAGTCAAGTTTAGAAAATCCAGTTACATATAAACTTAAACTGTTTAGCGGTGTAAAAGTATGTGGACTTTCTACACCATTTTTCCACATATTTACTTGCATAGAACACATTGTAAGTAAATATAAATTTATGTCTATTCTCTAAATATAATAAAATCTTAATAAAATAACATAATGCCGTTTAGAATATACACTTTGAAGAATCCTCTGGACATAACAGTAATAATATACGGTGATAAGAAACGAATTTACCTTTGAAATTATAATATAGCAATAGAATTCAATTTTCTTTGTGTTTGTACATAAATTCCCGGAATATTCCCATTTTTGGGAATCTTCCCGCTAATTTTCCCAGGGAATATTCTCGAAAAATATCTTTCCGGAAATTTTCCCAGGGAATATTCCCGAAAAACATCTTTCCGGGAATTTTCCCATCACTAGTTACAATACTAGCTTTGCTACCTTAAATAACTTACTCTAAAAACACAAATCGTTGAGCAAAATAGCGTGTATTTAAATCAATGTGTGTTTCTTATGTTCAGGTAGTTGGCGAAAGTATCACACATTTATTATTTTTAAATACACGTTGCTTAAGCTCAGCGATTTGAAGTTTTAGTTTCAATTATAAGATTCAAAGTAATTTAGAAAACAGGATTAAAATGAACAAATAGTCAATTTATTATATACTAGTACCAGAACTGTGCAAATTAAACTTGTATTTCTCTTAGCATGTTTCCATTTTAAATTGTTCTGACTCTTGTCACCCTTCTCAGTATTTTGCTTATTTCACGTTTACAATTTAGTACTACCAAAGTCGATCGATTCCTAACACTATAAGTCGGCACTCTTATTCCTATATTTTCTAAGGAGTATTTGCTACTATATTTAAAATCCAATACCATTTGAATAAATAAATTATAAATAAATTTCCTCCTTTCCGATAGAGATTGAAGTTCCTAAAAAGGACTGCGCACAATCCTTATGGAAACTGGATTTCGGCAGAATTGCTTGAAACCGTGATATGTTGTAGATATTGTGTTCCTGAGGAAAAGTCTCAATGGGTACAACCACCAATCACTCACCATTTGGCCACAACAGGGCCACTTTTTTAAAAACAATGAGAAAAATTGTTAATTTGTGGCTTTCGAGTAACGGTAGGTCACTTGATATAGTATTTGTTCGCATTCAGGAGGTTCAGCCTGGGCTGGCCATCCTGTCTAAGGTTTTCCTTTGTCCCGCAAGATGAACGTCAGAATGTTACCTATGCTTAAATGGTGTTGGCCGGTATTCTCCCCATCCCTTTTCCGTATTGTGGGATAGGATAAGATCTAAACTTTTTCAGGGCTTCATACAATTCCACCAAAATCCCAGAATATCGTTACTTTTGCTGCTTTCAAAAATGTAGCCCGTCGTAGCCAAATGGTAAGTGATTTGTGGCTGTGCCCATTAAGACTTTTTCTCAGGATTACAATCAGAGTTTCTAGCAATTCCATCGAATTCCAAAATACCGTTCTGCTTATACTGTTTTAAAAAAAGGGGCCTTGTAGTGGCCAAATGGTGAGTGATTGGTGGTTGCGTCCATTGAGACTTTTTCTCACTATCACGATATCTACAACATATCACGGTTTTAGTCATTTTCACCATAATGCAGAATAACATTATGTTCCGCAATTTTCAAAAAAGTGGCCCCGTATTGGCCAAACGGTCAGTTATTGGTGGTTTCGCCCATTGAGACTTTTCCTCAGGATCATGATATCTACAACATATCACGGTTTCAAGCAATTTCACCGAAATCCAATTTCCATAAGGATTGTGCGGGTCCTTTAACGAATATTCATAGTCATGTGCTTGGAAACCCTTTTTCATTTTATAGCATAGTAACCTTATAAAGCATTTCTGTAAAACTTGAATTTTGTTAATAAGTGTGTCAGGAAAACTTTATTAGAATTAGTAGTAGTAGTAGTAGTTGTAGTAGTAGTAGTAGCAAGAGTACTACTACTATTAGTAGTAGTAGTAGTATTAAGAGAACGAATGACAAATATATTGATCAAAATTGATTTGGGGAACACATGAGACTTTTAGGGAGGCTGGTGCACCCCCAGACCCACTGAACGACATCACTGACCGGATTAGCAGATATACTCACTGCATTTTTTGTGTATGCTGCGTGGCAATACGCAAATTTTCCGAAAGAGTGTTATGCAATGAGGGCCAAGAGATTTCTATAATAGAAGAGACCATTCTCTTCAAGAGACATATCGTCACATGAGAACCAGAGAAATGTAACTCCAACTTTTGTAGTTTTCTTCATGTTTGGACATAATTTTGAAAGCCCCACTTGGTGTAAATGGAACGTAACGCCATCTGTTCTCCTTGTCGATCATCTGTTGTAATGTAGTTCAATTACCATCTTATTAAAAACACATCTTTCTAAGAAAATAATATTTTTGTTCTCTCGCCTGTAAACCTACGAAAATGGAGTCACGTTTCTCTGGTTCTCATGTGACGATATACTTAACTTTACCAATCTGTGCCTTTTGAGATACACTTAAAAAAATAAAAATTATTATTTTACAGTGGCGTACCCATAATTTCATGAAGAGTTGCGGTGAAGCACTTAATCTCACAACATTTCAGGACAACTGTGATTTTTGTATATATTTGGCAGCGGTGGCTCAGTGGCAGAGCGTTCACCTCTGCTGTATGTTATTCTTTGTTCGATTCCAGTTCAAGCGAAGTGAGCTTTGTGGCGGACACACACCATGTGCGTGGGTTTTCTTGGGGTTCTCTCAGATTTCATTTCATTTTAATTTCTTCTATATATATTTATATTCCCTTGCTTATACCACTGTTAATTTCTATTTTTTTTTTTTTTTAATGTAGATGGATTTCCACTGCTATTCGCAATTATCAACTATAATTATGGAACAGTTACCTTTAGTGAATCTTGTGCTTGTGTAAATCTACTCCTCCGATAAACTGGAGTGTAGAGATTCGAATGTTGAAATAACATGAAATTTATTAGGTGTATTTGAAAAGTTTCACATGAAAAGAAATAAGCTAAATATAAATTATTCTATCTTATGTATAAACTGTTTTGTGCAGATGAAGAAGAAACATCTAAACTTTATGTGTTCACAGGATTAGTTTTGAAGATGTGTGAAATGCTCTTAATGTAAAACTCGGTAAGAGTAAGGCTGCCACACGTCCCAATTTAGATGAGACAATTCAAGATTTACGTATTCTATTCCACCAAAATCATTGAAAGCTCCAGATATCCCGGTTATTCTTCCAAAACATTCCAGATATCCACGTTAATATCATTCGTGTGTTACTTAAAAAGACAACAGTAAGTGACAAATTATGCGCAATTTTGACATAGTTCTTCTTACATTTGATCATACAGACCTGCGTCTTCGTTTATTTTATTGGCATGTTGTTGTTGATCATGGTATGAATGTTTGATCGTAATTCCCCCATTTGCAAGTGCGCCCATCAGGGGAGCAAGGTGGGGCGCTCGGACTCTCCTAAGAGGAAATTGTACTTGGGAATATCGAAAATCCAATAGAATTTTTACATTAGTTACAGCAAAATTTGGGAATATCGAAAATCCAATAGAATTTTTACATTAGTTGCAGCAAAATTTGAAACTATATTTGAAACGTTGCTTATACTTGCCCCCCTTGGAAACCACAACATGGGCGCCCTTGCCCATTTGTCTTCCTTTTGTTGCAGATAGATCATGCTCACTCCATGAAAAGTTTGCACGATAGATTAACAACAAACAGTGATCCAGTTTTTGTGGTCGGAAGGTGTAACAGGGACCGCAGTCCATCAAAGACTTTTGGCATAATATGGGAATAGCGTCTTGCCGCAACGGAGTGTCTACGAACTGATTGAGAAAATCAAAAATGTGAGCACAAGTGTTACACACTAGCAACGAGCTAGACGACAATCTACGGTCACAAATGATGACAACACTGAGCGTGTACTTGACGTGGTTCTGTTAGAGAGACGTGTGACTATTGATGAAGTACCACATTGTCTGGAAATTAGGCATGGTTCCTGATACACCTTCCGACCACAAAACTCAAATCACTGCTCTTTGCTCCTCTTTGGTGCAAATTTGTAGAGCTAATGGAGCTGCCATGATCTATCTGCAACAAAAGGAAGACAAATGGAGGAATTAGGATCACACTTTAATAAACTACAACAGCATAATAATAAAATAAAGTAGGACATGTGTCAGTATAAACAATGTAAGATGAGTTATGGTGAAAATTAACGAAAATCTTTTACTTCTCTTTGTATGTGTCTTATTAGTTATCGATACTCCACTAATAGAAATAATGTATGTCATTCACTTCTGGTGACTGTTGTCCTACCATTTTATTAATTCTCATATTTCAACAACAGAAAACAACAAATGCTATAAGAAATTCTTATAGAGTATGTCGGGGTTTAGAGTAAATTTGAATAGTATGTTCCAGTTTCTTTAGGCTCAAAATGTAGGAGCCATAGATATAATGTTATATTTTTAAGAAAATAAAAATTCAAATGTCTGATATCCAAGGGCGCCCTGTTGTGGTTTCCAAGGGGGGTAAGTATAAACAACATCCCAAATATAGTTTTAAAGTTTGCTGTAACTATTCTAAAAATTCTGTTGTGTTTCCGATATTCCGAAGTACAATTTCTTCTAGGGGTCGCCCCACCTTGCCCCCCTAATGGGCGCACTTGCTGATATCCCATGTCATGAATGAAAAATATCAGTGTAGAAGCTTCATGTAGAGTGAATTGTTGAAACACTTGTCGTATCCTTAGATTTAGCCCTCTCTGACTATTATTTATATGGCCTACCTTAAAAAAAAAATGGAGGTCATTTTCTTGACACAGATACTGTTATATCTACTGTGAACATATGGTTTTACAAGTTTATTTTCTCAAAGGATTTCAAAACGCAAATAATCGTTCCCGTAAGTGCATGAACATTTTCGCACCTAAATCAAATAGTAATAGTATTAATACATTAATTTGCAGCCGTTTCCTTTCCATAACAGGTTGGAAACATTTCAAAACCCCCTTGCATATAAACATCCAACGCTTCTAGTTGGATTTCAAATAGATACAAACTATATTTTAAAATGACAGAATGAAAGAATTAATTGAGATACACTAGAGAAGTCAGAAGAATAAGTTTCTTAACTAAATTATGGACAGCATCTTTCATGGTAACAAACTTACAGTCCCGGGAATGAATTCCAGTATACTCCAAATTAATTTAAATTTATTCATAATTGGATTTTATCTAACTGTACTACCTTAATTTCTAGTGGCTGCTCTAGAGGGAAATCAGTTCTCTACAGTGATAATGTGTCTAATGAGGGCGACGATACTTTGCCGAAGCTATCATATTATTTATCAGATAATAAAGGCTTCAGTCAGAATTTGTCTTTTATTGTATACAAGAAGATTCCAAAGCTAAAGTGAATGGTATTCAGGGAAATCAGATCGCTAAAACTTGAACTTCTATCTCTACAGAATAACAAAAAGGAAATTGCCTTATATATAATTCTTATACATGCATATATATATATATATATATATATATATATATATATATATATATATATATATATATATATATATTAAATGGAAAAATTCTAATTACGGGGACTAGAGTTTTTACCGAGTAGAGCAAAATAGGGCTAAGTAGGGTAGGTTTAGGAACGTTTTAGCTTAAGTTTAAGGAAGTTTTGACTCATTTCCATAAAATAATTAGAGTGCAATTTCTCGTTTCTGAATAAGTATACCAGCTGAAGCGAGCATTATAAAGTTAATACTAGGTTTATATTGGCCCCCCACAATTAGAACTAACCCATAAAAATTAAATCGTTGGGTGATACTCTTGCTTTAGATTGTGATGTAATTCTGAATTATGTCGATGTGACTTCCCTAAACAGGGATCATCACCGCTCAAAAGAGGATAGACCCTACATGAACGAACCAAATTAATGCGGGTGAAACTTACAAAATTAAAACTGGCTTGGTAGTTCAATCACGATGTAATCTACGATTCAGAAAGCAATTGAATAAATGTTACACGAATTTGTAAGTGCTAAATTTACAAGATGATGCAGTTGCCTTAGTTTGTGAAGCACTCTTTGCTGCTAACAAAATTAACGGAATACATTTTTAAAATGTGTTGAACTTACAAAATTATAATTCTTTTGAGTTTAAATGTCACATACATTTCGCAAAAAAAAAAAAAAAAAAAAAAAAAAAAAAATCGATAAAAAATACCCATTCCGACTACCAATTCAATTTAAGTAAACTCACAAGATGAAAAAATCTAAATTATGGATGATTATTTTCTATACCTGTATAGTCAGAAAGAAGAAATATAAATAACATTCCATCCTAAAGGTGATAGTGCATTGGCTAAACGTTGTTGACTAACTTCCTGTCGACCATTTTGTCTTCGTAACACTGAAAAGATTAAGTTCCAGCTCAGAACTATAAAAAGTAATAAATTTCGTTTGTCCAATGTTATCTCTAAATGAGAAAAGATAAATAAATTTCAGCGTGGAAACGTTTCGTACAAGTATCAGAAATTAAAACAATATAACATTTCTTCGCTATCTGCTGTTTGTACTATTTTAAATGGATGTAAAAGCAAACATTTTTCAATTACGTTGGTAAATATTTATAGAGTTTTATATCAACTGAATTTCGCCGATTCTTTATTTTAAAAATATTTTAGCTTCATTGAAAGATGTTACCTGCAAACACAGGATACAAAGAAACCAAACCATACATTTCACAAAATATTATATAATAGGTATACAATCACAATGTAGAAAATTCGTTTTGTTCTTTTGTTTTTTATAATATTTTCTTTTAAAAAGAAGTAAAAGATTGGATTGGTTTTGGCTTAAGAAAATGGCATCCACATTTTCCAATTATGCACTTTCTCATGATTAGCAGTTTGAAGAACACCGATATGGTGCTTTGTTCTTGCATTGGTAAGCTTAGACTGTATTTTAGTGTTGTGACTTTGATTTTTGTTTTAATGTAAAAAAAAAAAAAAAAAAAAAAAAAAAAAAAAAAGAAAGAAAGAAAGAAAGAAAATACGTCTCTAAGCGTTTAATTATGAAAAATATTGACTTTAATTTTCATTCATCATTGGATCTTAAGAGTGAGATAACAAAAGAATATCATTCCTTATTGTTGTTAATAAAAACACAAATAATAAAATCTCTTTAATATTGTACTTTCCCTGCACTACACTTAAATGAAAATTGCCTTTTTCTTTCCAAGTAGGAGACTGTATTTAAATTCTCAAATTGGTAATTTTCATCTAACTACCACTTTTGCCTTATAATTTCCACTTCACAGGTACTGAGGAAATAAAGATTTCATTTTAAAGTAACTACTTAGTGTGGCTAAACTTTCGTAACATTATACGAGGTGTTCTTTAAAAATAATACAATTTGCTATTTGCGAATAGCGACGTATGGCAAGATAGCCCCCCCCCCACACACACACACTTTAGAAAACGGAAACAATGACTAGGTCATTGATTTGTACTACGTTTGTACCGTTTGTAACGAAAATATTTTCGTTTGTACCATTTTCCTTATAGGGTTACTTGGGAGGTCAACGGGAGGATATCTTGGCTCCAAAAGAGCCCCTCCCGTATCGCAGCCCAAAAAATTGAAATAGACCATTCGAAAGCAAATCGTTTGTACCGTCTGTGTCGAAAAAAGTTTTGTTTGTACGCTGATAGTTTTCGAGAAACAGGGGATGACATTTGGGGGGGCTATCTTGGCGCAAAGATAGGCCTCCCTCGTATCACAACATAAAAAATTGAAATACACCAATCGAAAACAAATCGTTTGTACCGAAAAAAGTTTTCTTTGCACTCTCATAGTTTTCGGGAAACAGGGGATGATATTTGGGGCGGGGGGCTCCCTTGGCGCCAAGATAGCCCCCCATATCACAGCACAAAAAATTGAAATACAGCATTCGAAAGCAAATCGTTTGTACCGTTTGTACCGAAAAAAATTTTGTTTGTACCCTGATAATTTTCGAGTTGGGTTGATTTTAGTTTAGCGTCCCTTTCAGCAGCGAGGCTATATGAAACGTGGACCTACTGATTAACGTAGAATCCAAATCACATGAGCTTCCGGCCGGAATCGAACCCGGGTCTCCCATGATAGTTTTCGAGAAACAGGGGATGATATTTGAGGCGGGAGGCTATCTTGGCGTTAAGATAGCCCCCCGTATCAAAGCACAAAAAATTGAAATACACCATTCGAAAGCAAATAGTTTGTACCGTTTGTACCGAAAAGAGTTTTGTTTGTACCCTGATAGTTTTCGAGAAAGAGGGGATGATATTTATGGCAGGGGACTACCTTGGCGCCAAGATAGTCCCCCGTATCACAGCACAAAAAAATTGAAATACAGCATTCGAAAGCAAATCGTTTGTACCGTTTGTACCGAAGAAAGGTTTGTTTGTACCCTGATAGTTTTCGAAAAACAGGGAATGATATCTGGGGCGGGAGGCTATTTTCGCGCCAAGATAGCCCCCCGCCGTATCATAGAACAAAAAATTGAAATGCACCATTCGATAACAAGTCATTTGTGCCTTTTGAATCGAAAAAAGTTTTGTTTGTACCCTGATAATTTTCGAGAAAGAGTGGATGACATTTGGGTAGTGTGTAGTTTTTTTTATGCCCATTAATAAGCATTATGTATTTATTCATGTGAATTTCTGTCTTTAACACTCTGGTTGTACATATCCAAATAAAAGAACTTGTTAGGAATAATTCAACGTTAAAATTGAATCAGCGCGTGAGAAAACAGTGTGAGTCCAAAATAAGCCATTTTGAGTTAAAGGTAAAAGCCATTTTGAGGTAAATAACTCGAAAGGTGTATAGCTAAAGCTGTAATGAAGAGCAGTACAATTTTCTGCAAGTTATAGCAGAATGCTATAATGTCGACTGTACATTTGTAGCATTAACAAATGAAAGTTCTTTCTTCAAATATCTCAAATTGCGTTTCATGGAGTAGTAGTGTTTTTCCACTCAACAATTCACTTAAATCTTCTCTATTTGTGCCCTTTTTCGTAAATAAATACCGTAAAAAGAATAACAAAGAATGTATAAATTCAGAAAGAAACTTGATTTACAGAAATAATCTTAAACAAAGAAAAATAAAAAACGAAATGCTTGGTCACAAAAACTGCGTCCTTCCACGTTTCAGCTTTACACCAACTGAAGAAATTAACTGTTTATATCTGTCACATAAACGGTTCGAGAAACTTGCCGCTTTCATAGACAATAGACGAAAGCAAGCAGGTCATTGCTGAATAATACGTATTTACTTACGGAAAAGGGCAGAAATATTGAAAATTTAATTGAATCGGTGAGTGGAAAAACACTACTAGACCACAAAACACATTTTGAGATATTTGAAGAAAGAACTTTCGTTTGTTAATGCCACAAATGTACAGTCGCCATTATAGCATTCTGTTATAACGTGCTCTTCATTACAACTTCTATTCTACATCCTTAGTGTTATTTTGGCCTTTACTTCAAAATAGCTTATTTTGGACTCACAGGGCCTTATGCAGAGTCGTTTTGACGTTTGATTACAGTCATACTAAAGGCCGGACTACTGCAGGAAACATATGTTCTCGAACTCTTTAATATAGTACTAATCACGTGTCAGAACGACTCTGCATAAGGCCCACAATGTTTTCCTACTCGCCGATTTAATTCTAACGTTGAGTTATTTCCGATTTTTTTTTTATTTGGATATGCACAACCAAAATTATAAATACACATCAAATCACATGAATAAACACATAATACTTATTAATGGGAATGGAAAAAGCACACATTAGGGGGCCTATATTGCGTACAAGATAGCCCCCAAATGTCATTCCCTGTTTCTCGAAAACTATCAGGGTACAAACACAACTTTTCTCGGTACAAACGATTTGCTTTCGAATGGTGTATTTCAATTTTTTGTGCTGTGATACGGGGGGCTATCTTGGCGCCAAGAGAGTCCCCCGCCCCAAATATCATCCCCTGTTTCTCGAAAGCTATCAAGGTACAAACAAAACGATTTGCTTTCGAATGGTGTATACCAATTTTTTGTGCTGGTGGCCAAGATAGCCCCCCAGTTGACCTCTCAAGTAATCACATAAGGAAAATGGTACCAAGGAAAATATTTTCGGTACAAACGGTACAAACGTAGTACAAACGAATGACCTAGTCATTGTTTCCATTTTCTAAAGTGCGGGGGGGGGGGGGAGCTATCTTGCCATACGTGAATAGCGAGCGCATGAAGGTCAATCGATACTTGAGTGTGAAAATCTGTTCATGATACCTTGATTATCAAATAAGAGTGCAGGTATAGTTTTGGCGTAATACGTTTTGGAAGATTTACTCGTAAAATTATACTTTGCATGAAGACATATTTATAAGGAAAATATTTCTAGAGGCGATACAATTAAATACGAAATAATACACCTGTATTTTAGATTTACAAGTGTAGGGTTACTAGTGTAAAATCATTACAAGTGCTTTACAATGGATAAAATAAGTGAATGCATATGAAAGATGGCTCTATTAGATGCTATTTTTCACCGGCGGCATATTTCTGCACAGTGTATAGAATTTCTATTTTATGTTTACAAGTGGAGTGTTACCAATATGAAATCATGGCAAGTGTTATTGGAACTAGTATCATTGCCAAAACCCACATCTTTCCACTACGATCGTTTGTGCATATACTCACCGTCGCTCATGCGCCTACTCCCTTCGGAAGCACCCCCATGAGGTGGCCAAACCCGCTTCGCTCTGCTCTGACTGAAGGTAGTATTCCTGCTTAAAAATTGCCACCTAGCACATGTTGGTTTGTTTTCTAAACTAGTTTTTATGCTCCACATCCACAAGCCGTATTTATACTTAACTCTTAAAAGAATTATAATTTTTCAACAATCACTTCTGGTGGCCAGCTTGAATCTTATTTATACTTTTTCAACATTTGTTGCAAAGAGTAGACCTCTAAGGAAATAAGCTCTTGCCCAGGGTGAAAAACGCTTACATTTTAGATACAATGTGGTGTTTGGACGGAGCAGACTGTGAATCTGTGACCAATCGGAGAAATGTTTAGTACTAAAATGGAACAGGATAACAAGGTGCAGTTCCTTTGTTCAAATTTTGAAAATCCGTGAGAAAAACTTACTAATTACTAAATGCAGTGTACAGAGATGATTGTTAATCACGCACAAAAGTTTTTGAGCGGTTCAAATGCTTAAAGAGGAACGAGGAGTGGTCACGATACCTGCGTTCTGAACAACCGTGCATCTCGAAAACAGACTGAAACATTCAAAAGTCGGCGATGTGATTCAAAAAGATTGTCACTTGAGTATTAAAGGTACTACAGAAATGACAGACATTGACAAAGAAACAGTGGCGAATCTAGCGTGTAAAAACTGGGGGGCCTACAAACCCCAGAGAAGTATTTTCTATATCATAAGTTTACTATAAAGTTTTAAAAATATATAAATAATAGCTTAAATTATTTTTATCGCCCTGAAAACTCGGATGGCTAGAGCCCCTAGGGCCCCGGGCTAGATCCGCCACTGAAGAGAAATTGTTCCATTAAACTTGTAACATGAAGGTAGTGTTTTCAAAATGGGTGCCAAGGAATTTTGGATTGAAGCAAAAGGAAACTTGAATAACATTTCTGCTGACATTTCGACAAACATTAAAAGATGATCTAGGTTCGTAGTGAGAATGATAACATGTTACAAATTATGTTTTCTCACGTACGATCCTGAAAGAACATACCAATCATTTTAAGATATTCGAGTTCTGCTTGCCACATGGACGCTCGAATGAGTTAATTGAAGTCTAAAGCAATGCAGATTTTCTTTCCATGTTTGTAGCATTATGTACGTATGTGTGGTACACGAGAGTGAAACTGTAAACCAACAATCTTACCTTAACATGCTAACAACCTTTCGTTAGGTAGTAAGAAGATGACAACCTGATTTGTAAACATACAAGTCGTGAATTCTTTACCAACACAATGCTCCTGCTTCCGCGCCACTGTCAGTGCAAACAATTTTGGCCTAACATGGGATTTCTGTTTCAGATTGTCCGTCAAATACTCTGGATCTTGATGTGTGCGACCACTTTTATTCTCAAAGTTGAACTCAGCAATGAAATGAACCAGAGGTGACAGAGTAGAGGCAATGAAAAGAGAAACAATGGAGTCCTGAACCTAATCTCCGAAAATGACTGGCAACACTGCTTCCAGCTATGAGAAACTCATACGAAACAATGTAGGGATTGTACATACGAGTATTTCAATAGGAATAATGTTATTATTGTATTCTCAGTATCAAACATGCCTTAACGCCCTTCGTCTTGTACAGTATGTGACAAGTCTTACGTAAGCCCTATGAGAAAGCAGGTTGCATAATAATTTATGGTCTAATTTTCAATTTGACTACAGAAATAAGAAGTAGGTCTATCTAATTTGACTCATATTCGCAACGTGAGTGAAAAAGTCATCTCTAAAAAGGTTTGAATTCTCGGCTTCTCGATTTATTGTATAATACTTTAAGGTAAGGACCACAATCTATATCAGTGAGAATGTAGTTATTTTTATTTTTTAAAAAAAAATCGACTCTGCAGTTTATTTGTCGGAATATTCTTTTCTACAGATGAGGTGGAGAGAAGTGAAGAAATAGATATAAGGGTACATCTATTTGAATCACTAAACAATTATACACGATTTACAAGGCAGGTAATATATGAGCAAGATCTAAAAATCTGAACTTTCGTCATTAAGAAGTGAAAAATGATTATATTTACTAATATAGACTTATAATGGATTTTTCTCTCTTTTGTTAATTTTATTACTTATCTTAATTTCAGTATACTCGAGTATCTTAACGTCTCAACCCAGGATTACCAGATCATGGAACATTTCTTCAAGATTTGACTCAGATAAGTATGTGGTGTTTATTACCGACCTAAAGCTCATTTTTGGATTTAAAAAGGACATTGAGAAAAATAGACTTAATTTCGAACTTTATTAACCAAGCCTCGTACATTTCCGCACATTCTAGAAACTCTTCCCTCATCGCTTTGGTATGTCTTTTCTTTTCTGTTGGTGAGCCTCAGTACGATTTCATGGCTATATATGGACCTACGCTGTGGGAACAACGACTCCCTTTGTGAACGCTTCTCTGCGTCCAGAAAACGGGAAACTTGCAATCACACCTACGTGTTGTCATCGTTTATCTCTGGATGGTTAATTCGAAGCATCCGCATCTCTTCAGCCAAAGAGCTTGAATTCAGCATTATACGTCATAACTTCAGCCCCGAGGAACTCATACACAATAGCCAACTGGACAAAGCCTCAGTGTTTCGACACCCCTTATAAGGATTACCTCCTCGCTGCCGTGTGCTAGGCGAGGCAGCCAACACCTACTCGAGACCAGCGTCCATGCTACAAGAAATTGTATATCGCGCGTAACTTACCGCTAAGTGTATGAATTACACTTCCATAGGATGAACACAAGTACTTAATTAGTTGAGTATGTGACAAAACAGTTTATTTCCAGTTTTTTTTTTTTTTTTTTTTTTTTTTTTTTTTGATGCAAGTGTATAACAATTTTATTTGCGAAATGTTTTGATGTGAAGAACAAGTTGAGTTCATTATTAGTAACAATAAATATCATGATAAACGAGACTCCGGAGCACGATTCGTTTGGGACCGTGGACTAGAGACTGTGTTTGTAGCGCCGGCTTGGCCCATCATTCAAGGAAGCTGTGTTCGGGATTCAGCCCAGGATATCAATGGGACAACATTAATGGCTAGCCGAAGAATGACGTGAGTAGTTTAGTTTATATGCCAAGCCACCTACTTCGTCGATATTAAGTAAAAGGTTGTCAAATCATTTACTTTTTTTTTATCAGTGGGCATGTAAATCTGTGTTTATTGAGTGACATTATATATTCACTATCCAAGTCTTGAGTTTATCACTTGTATTAAATCCAATGCATGGTTTTATCACACTTGTAGTATAGTAAATATTTCTTACGTTGTCTGCATCTACGCCTGCTGCGTTCCCAACTCCTGCATGACGGAGATGCAAGCATGGACATTAACCATGATCGTCGTGGAATAGTTGGGAAATAAAAAAAGAAAAAGAAAAATAAGATATGAGACTGAAAGTTAGTCCAAACCACGACGAACATAATGCTTTCATGTTCCTCGACCAAGGTCTCAACCGAAAACCAATCAATCCAATACTCTGCTCTCAGTAAAATACAATTTCCTTACAACGATTCCAAAATGAGTATTCCTGGAAGATGAAATGTTAGCTTGCAAGATTTCATGTATTTAATTATTAACAACACATATATATATATATATATATATATATATATATATATATATATATATATATATATATATATATATATATATATATATATATATATATATAAACGTATAAACGACTGTCCTTTGACAAGTGAGTTCTAATTAAACACCGATTGCTGATATTGGTTATAATCACAAATATCTAAATTTATTACTAGCTTCTTTTATCTTATATACAGGGTTGTTTCGAAAGAACACCGACAGCGTTTGGGAGATGATTTCCGGCACCATGAAAAGACAAAAAATATAGACCAACCTGAGTGCACAAATGCTTCCTTTTGGAGTTACAAGCTGCCGAAAAGATGAAAAAATTAATTTTAAAGGTTAATGGCTCCAAAACTATGGTATCTACCGTAATCGAGCCAAGACTTCACTTAGGAACTAGCATGTGCACTATCTAAATATCCAAGTTTCAGAATCATATGGTAATTCCGCAACAATTTTTGTAGGGGTAGTTGCTGAGTACTTCAATTTATATGACCGTAGCCAAATTCCCTCTATAAAAGTGGTTTCGTGAGTAACTCAAGATTCCGAGACATGTATTATTGGATAGCACACCTTGACCCGACTACGTTATGTCCCATAATTTTGGAGCTATCGACCTTTGAAGTTCATTTTCTTTATGTTTTCGGCAGCCTATAACTCCAAAAGAAAGCATTTGTGCACCTAGGTTGGTGTATACTTTTTGTCTTATCTTGGTGTCAGGAATCGCTTCCCAAACGTTGTCGGTGTTGTTTTGAAGCACCCTGTATAAACTAAATGTCTGTTTGCCCGTCATATGTATGCATTTTCTCGAAGTTTTTCCGTTTCCTTCCATGTTGTCGTTTCACTATTTTTTTCATTGTCTCTCTCCATTAGTCTTTCGTCTCCTGGACTAAAGTTCGTAATCATGGGATGCGAAACTAGAAGTTTAATTTTATTTCACTTTTTGTTTATAAATATCCACTCTATTTTGGTATAGGATAGATATGACATACTTCTAAACAACTTTGGAGAAGAGACCGTAAACCGTTCTTAAATAGAATTACAAGTTATGTAGGATTCAGGGGGCGGAGAGTTGTTCGCCTTCTCCAGCATCACAGACACTACTTCGCATCATGTGGCAAATATTACCAGACATGCATATAGACATCTTGGATTTCTTAGCAGAAGAACAAAAGAAGTTTCGAATTTTAACTCTTTAAAACGCTCTACTTTTCTTACGTAAGATCCAAACTTCAATATTCCTAAATTATTTGGAACGCTTCTTTGAGAACACGTAGTAAAAATAAATGAACAGAAACAAGGCAAAATTCATACGTTTTCTCACATACAAAAGGACAGAATTTTATTCAAGATATGAACTATATGATAATTTATTTGGAAACTTTACACTTCATACAGTTGAACAAAGACGGACGTTGAACGATTTCGTTTTCGTACACGGACTTTAGCACAACAAAGTAGACTGTACAAAGATAATTTGAAAGATTATGACCCAGGTTCCATCCCTCAAAACACGGAAGGAAAATAGTGGCCTGTTCTACGAGAGGAAGGAAAGTACAAACGCACTGCATATGTTACCTACACGGAGAATTAGTTCTGCATACAATAAATTAAATAAGGCTTATAAAGATATATATATATATATACTATGGAAAAGTCGTTGAAAAGAGCAATATTGAGTATTTTGAAAAGAAACAAAGATAATGTATTAGTTTATCTCAAGTCTTAGTATCATTACATTATAAAATTCTGCATTATATTTAGACACTGTAAGGCCCTTTTCAGATTACGCGGCGCATTCGGTACGGCGCCATAATTATTTTATTATCATTAGTATTTATGAGGCATTCAGATTATCCGGCCGCAGTGCACCCTGTCGTACACGGCGTGTTCATTACTATTGTCGCTTGTGGTTCTCTGCAGACAAAATTCTATGGTTTAATCTTGTGTTATTAATACTTTGGAGAATGTGATTTAGACCCTGTTTTTTAAAATTAAATTTGATATTGTATTACTTGGGATATATATTTTCAAAACCAAGTTGCAATTGGATACAATTGTGTAAATATGAACATCAAATTTTCAAAACGTAAAATTTACAACTATACGCCAGAGCTACAACAAGTCTTTCAGTCGGTAAAATGGCATGTCTTGAGTGGGTATTTTGCTTTAACATTTGTCCTTTTATTTTCTTTAACAACTCATCAAAGGTTGCTATCGAGATACGAAAATAATCTTAAAATTTCGTTTCATCACTTCTTAAGTCACTAAATAATAGCACAAATATACTAGCTACAGGTCATTGAATATTCTAGAAATGAACTTTCTTTTCCCTCTGTGCCTTCGTCTTTTAGATTTTAAGTAGAACCAGTACAAATTTAATAACCTATCTCGATCATCCACACCGTCTCTATCGTAAAACTGACAAATTAGTTTTGCCGTCAAAAAAAGCTGTTGTAATGTTCACGACAAAAGCCACATTTTTCACGGCATAACCTTTGTACGCATGGCTTAGCGCCAACAACGGCACGGCGTGTAATGTGAAAGAGGCCTAATAGGGAAGTAACGCCTGTTTTGAACAAGGTTGATATGTTTAAAACAAAATGTTTAAAAGAAAATGTTTAAAACAAGTGTTTAAAACATGTTTTAAACGAGGGCTGTTGTTTTATTCAGTTTGATTTAAACGTTTTACACAAATTGTTTTAAAGGTGTTTTTTTAATGGTGGTTGGACATGTTTAAAACAACTAAAATACCAGTTTGAAGAAGCTAATTTAATTTTCTAACAAACAACCCATCCTGCGCAGGATTTGTGCATGGAGTAAATTACAAGCAGAGTTATATCCTTATTATAACAGCAATTACTGAACGAAATTCTGCACATCAATGTGCGTATAACTAAAATAACAGAAATTCAAATGAAGTATTTCAACATTTCTTAATTTCCAAGAATAACGGAGGTTAAACACACTATACACTATTCTAAGATCCAAATTCACAAATTCAAAACTTGAGTATTTTTTGGTCACTATCATTTTCATAATAATGAACAGTTCTCACATCGTAAGCTAGAAGAAATTCTCTGACAAATACAATACAACTCATAGAAAAGAGCAGTGACTAGCCTACAAGGAGCAAATGACACCTTTTAACTAAACAGTTTTCAAGATACATCTCTATCTGCAACATGGATAGCTAACAATGATTAGTGTCTACGGCATAACAGCACAATTAACCTTTAGACGCCCGCCAGGGATTTTAACAATATGGTAGACTCTCACGTTCGGGGCTCTGGTGACTCTCCTAATTATCACAGAGTCATGATTTATACACAGTTGGAAAGCTTATAGACCACAGATTCCAACGAAATAACATTCGTGAAATTTCCGTTGTATTTGTAAAAACGAACAGACACAAAAATCATTTAAAAAATATGAAAATATTGAGTTTGCGGGGCCCTGGCAACTCTTGCAGTCACCGCAAAATCCTGTGACAAAATGCTGCTAAAAATGTGTAAAATGTGTGCTTTTGCGCTGACAAAATAATGCTAATGTGTAGGCCACATACTTGTGACAATAATGTAAGAAATGGTAACCAGTGCTGCCATTGCGTAACGAATTCGTTTTATGTACGAAGTATTAAAAAAATGCGCAGAAAAACATTCATTGAATTAGACATTCTCTCCCCTCCGACAGTACCACGTCCATATGCAAATCATTTTTGCTGCACACATCATCTATACGAACAAAAATTATGCTTCTAGACCACTTCAGTAAAATACATCTTGCCTTATATGGAACCGTTCTGAAACTAAATGTAAATTAGCCAAATTTGACTCCCTCTTCCTCTATAAACAGAAGTACATATACAGGTTACTATCATGTAGAGGACTACTTCATTGTTTTTGTGGATGTACGACAAAGGGGAAGGAATGGCCTCCAAAATCTGATGAAAAATTAAAAAAAACTAACTTCATCCTCCCTCGCTCGTGCGTACATAAATATGCACTACATACATAAAATGTAAAGATGTGCACGAGCGAGTTTTCATTGAAACTCGACTCGACTCGAAACCGACATCACTGAGCTCGACTCGAGAACTCGGCTCGAAAAGTTTCCTCCAACTCGACTCGAGTTTCGAGTCGAGTCGAGCCAAATGCTGTGTGTAGTTTCAAGTACTTTCTTCAAGTATCCTACATACACAATATAATTATTATCAATGATACTTACTATTACTACAAATTATTATTATTATTATTATTATTATTATTATTATTATTATTATTATTATTATTATTATTATTATTATTATTATTATTATTATTATTATTATTATAACCACACCAGCGTGTATAAACATGAATGATAGGCGGTTTGTGTCTGAATACTAAAAACTAGTTGACAGCTGACCTCGTAAAAGGTGGTCAAGGAGGCAAGGACATCGTTCACGAGGTTCTGGGTTTCAGTTCCTGAGGAGCAAGTATCCAGGCTCGAACCAAAAATCGTTAAAAGTTAGACTGCGTCGGCCAAACATGTTCAAACCTGCTCGGCTCGGCTTGCAGCTCATTCACTATCGTTGCGAGCCGGATCGAGCCGATAGCTCTCCTGAGCCGAGTCGGTGCCTCATCTTAACCGAGCCGGCTCGAGCTGCTCCTCAGTTGAACCGAACTGAGCCAGTTAACATCACTACCTGAGTTGGGCTTCTGCTTCGGCTCAAAAGTTAGATCGTGCAGTTCTCAGCCTTGGTGGTAAGGACTACAGTATATACCGGTGTTTACATTGGTGCTCACACTTGAGGCTGTCTTGTTATAAAAATCCATAGTCGTCCTGTTAATCGAGACGAGACGAGATGCGAGCAGTGTCCCATCTTCTGAGCAACAATAAAAATTTCCCATATTACTGCTTACATTTCTTATGACTTTCGCTTTCCAGTCTAATCAGGCGATGATTTCAAAACGAGTTAAAACGAGCTAAACGAACGAGCCGTTTATCAAACTCGACTCGACTCGAAACTCGACCTCAAAATAGTGACTTGGCTCGAAACTCGACGCGAGAAAATTACCTTTGACTCGACTCGAATTTGCTTCGAGTATCGAGCCGAGTCGAACTTTAGCTCGACTCCTGCCCATCCCTAATAAAATGCATACTAGCGGAAAGCTTCATTCCTCAGGAATACTTTGCTACCAAATCATCTTTCTAGCTTAATTAGGGGCTGAGCTATTGATGTTTGTTGTAAAAATAAATGTAATTTACGTCAAAAAACTGAAACTAAAAAAAATTGTCTAACTTTGCCCTCTCCCTGCTCCCCCATATAAGCAAGAAGTACAAATACACGATATTACCATGTAGTGGCCTACTTCATTGCTTCATGTACCAATGTTTATTAATCTAGCCCCCAAGAGGGGGATGGCTCCCAAAAAGCCGTTTAGAAAGAAACATAAGAATACGATATTTACTCTCCTCCCACCGCCACATGGTACCCCCACATAGATAAGATGCACACCAACGGAAAGCTGCATCCTTCAGGAAAAAAATTGGTTTCAATACCATCTCCCAGCCTTAATTAGGGACTGAGCCATTGAGGTTTAAAGCCCTGACACAGCAGTTGCGTCAATGGACGTTTAAAGATTAAGAATTCAGACGACCAGTAGAACGTAACACAAAGAAACTACATATTCAGTGAACAAAAATTGGTAAAATCAAATTTCTTTCTCCGGAATTGAACATTTGGACGGCACGAGATTAGGAAAGTTCCAGAAATTTGATCTAACAGTTGAATATAGATGGCAATCAATACTTGTGAGCGTGTAAAAATGTAATATATATGCCTATTTAGATTATTGTTTTAAACCAAATAAACATTTTAAACATGTTTTTTTCTGTTTAAAACAAAGTACTTTGTTTTAAACGTTAAAATCGTTTTAAAAAAACGTTTTAAACATAAAAAACGTACTTTTTGTTTTTTAAAAAACGTGTTTTTTTCAACCCTGGTTTCGAAAAACACTGCACTGAGTTCTTTTTCTTTTTTTTTACTTTTATAATATTCAGTATTTTAATTCTTTACTTTTCAACTAGGAATCAAACGATTGAACAAGCTGTATTGCAATTAATATACATATATTTACGTCTTGTACTATACGTACTTGTATGTCCAACAAGCACGAATTTTAGGAGTGATCCAAAAAAAAATGTTGTAAAGGTTACAATCTTGGCCAATTATTTTAGGAATGATCCAAAAAATGCATCAAAAGATTGCGATCTTGGCCAATAATTATTTTTTTGATCAGGGGCCACATTTTTTTTTAACGGATCATAAATCGAGTTTTCGATTTTTCTACGGAATAAGCACATTATACTGGGTTAAGCCATAATTTCGGTTTGCCTACACTATATGTAGTTTTCCAGATATAAGGCCTACAAGAAAATTTTTTATTAAAATATATTGGATGTTGGATGAGGGACCATAAAATGTTTGAACGGCCCCTAAATTTAGCGTTGCCATATGTCCGTATTTTGTACGGACTGTTTGTATTTTTGGTCCCGTGTCCGTGTCCGTATCGTATAAAGCATGAAATAGGAAATTCTCTGTATTTGACAGTTTTGGAGTTGCCCGAAAATTTCCGAGTCGGAAATCGCTAAAATCTTGGATGAAAAGGACAGTATTTTCATCATATAACCTACAAGTTATGTTTTTAAAAAGTGTCTCGTTTTTCCATTCCAGGGTTCTTTTGGTTAGAATTAATTCACGTAATTTAATTGCATGATTTATTATATTTGTTTTAATGAAAGAAATGAAACATGTTATTTTCCAATAGTTTTTCTTTTAAGTATTACAGTAAACAATTGTGATAACCTTAAAAGGTGATTTTTAGGTAAGAAATTTCAAAATATTTATTTTGTGTTTGGGAACCCATTGATGGGTCGTCATTTTAAGGCTTGTCCGTAGTTTGGATCAAAAAATTATGGCAACCCTACCTGAATTGAGTTTTCGTATTTTCCACGGAATAAGCACATCATGCTGGGTTAAGTCATAGTTTGGGTTTGGCTACACTATACGTAGTTCTACACTAAACTATATAGTAATATCCTCATATGTTTGAAGTTTTCCATATAAGATTACAGTTACTTAACAATAGCATAAAATAATAATAATAATAATAATAATAATAATAATAATAATAATAATAATAATAATAATAATAATAATAATAATAATAATAATCTTTATTTTAGTGCCGCGAACAGCTTTTGGCAAAAATACAGCACTTGGTATCAGAGTATGCGATGGCATAATAATACTATTAAAAAATAAATAAGAAAGAAAACAATAAAAAGAAGGGTACTAATATAAAACACAATGTAGCTAAAAGTCGGCTAAGCAGAAATAATTCCTTGTCAACGCAGTAAAACTTATCAAGTTTTCCATCCATCTAAAACAACAAGAAGCTAAGAACAGCAGTCATAAAATTACGTTTGGCTTAATGTTTCATTGATTAAAAACTATCAGTCAGATCACATAAAACTTTCACATTGTTTGATACAATAAGTCTAAAATGAGCTTAAAGAATATGTCAATCTTTTTAAAATTTCACATTTCCAATTCAGAGGAACTAAAATCATGGTATTTCTTATGCTATGACTTGGCACTTTGAAACCTATGTTTTGTAAACAATATTCACTGATATAAATGATATCTAGTATTTTTTGCATGCATACTCTGTCGAAATTTTTTCGTCTATTCATAAGGCTTTCTAAACCCCAATAATCAGTCCAATATTCATAACTATGTGAGTAATAGCTCATTTTAATTTTAAAACATAGAAGTCGAATAAAACATTTTTGCACAGATTCAATCTTGTTTGTCAAAGTTTTAGAAATGCTATTCCAAATTACCGAACCAAATTCTAATTTTGGTCTTACAAGTAATTTATATAGAAATACATACGTTTTATCTCTTTGAAATACAGGCCACTGTTTAAAAATAAAACCTATTATCCTTCTGGCACCTTGTACAATACAATTTATATGATTAGAAAACTTTAACTGACTGTCAAATGTAATACCTAGGTCTTTAATAATGCTTACTTTCTCAATTTGTACACCATTGACCTCATATTTACTGACATAATATTGAGTTTTATTGGTGTATGTCATAAATTTTGTTTTCTTATCATTAATTTTTAGAAAATTATTTCTACACCACGTGTTTACTGCATTTAAGTCTTGTTGCAGTAAATAATTATCGAACTCATTGTTAACTAATCTGAACAACTTCATATCGTCAGCATATAGGAGAATTTTAGAGTATTTTATTTTTTCTGTCAGGTCATTTAAAAATAAAGAAAATAAGAGAGGGCCTAAGGGCGACCCTTGTGGTATTCCGTTTTTTACATAGCCTACACTAGAATGTACAGGTAGGATTTTAACTTCGTAAGTTCTGTTTGACAGATAGCTTTCAAACCAGCGAATGTACAAAGGTGACAAACCAATATTTGATAACTTGCTAATGAGATACTTATGACTGACAGAGTCAAAAGTTTTTGATATATCTATGTATATTACATCGACTTGCAATTTATTTTTCAGTGCGTTATAGGTAAAGTCTGTAAAATGAATTAGATTTGTTACAATTGACTTGCCCTTATAAAAACCATGTTGAGACTCATTTAAGATATTTCTTACATTAAAATATATGTGTTTATGGACAATTAGTTCAAATATCTTCGAGAATGCATTGACAAGAGTTATTGGCCTGTAGTTGCTTGCAATCTGTCTATCACCTGATTTATACACCGGAACAACATATACTTGCTTCCACATTGAAGGATATACACCTGTACGTAATGAAACGTTATATAATAATAATAATAATAATAATAATAATAATAATAATAATAATAATAATAATAATAATAATAATAATAATAATAATAATAATAATAATAATAATAAAATTATAAAGTTTAAACAGCGGTTAACAGTCTTCCATATTCTTACGAGGAATTTTCGTAGATAAAAAATTATAGTACTCAAAAATGAATTTTGGAACTTCATTTCAAAGAGTAAGGCTCTCACGGTTTAAGACTCACACACGAAACATATTGTCAAATGTTATTACATCTTTTTGTATAATAAAAACATTATTAAAAATATTTTCTGTAGTATTACAGTATTCATATCTCAATACTGCATCATTGATTTATCGAACAACCATTAAAATATCTGTATGAAAATGAGTAATAAACTCCTGTAGGTGTCTTCTCTTATAAACCAACAAACTATCACAGAAAGTGTGTAAATTCGAATTCAGCACAGAAAAATCTACTTCTTTAACAAGTGAAATCATAAAATTAAATCAAATAACGATGGGCAGAAAAGCTTCTTCTTCTTTCCCTCCTCAACCATAGCTTGGTGGGCAACTTGGAAATTTTAACACTCTTCTCTCCCTCGGGAGAACTCTTTTATATTTGATAAGGTTTCTTCTTCGTAACTGCATCTAGATATTCTATCCTTGGTTTTCCTCTTTCTGGTTTTCCTTCTGCCTTTCCTCTATCAACAAGATGACCTGATCGGAGTGCCGAATAAAATAGCCAAATTTGCTGTTTCTTCTTTTTCCTATTATCTTCAAAATCTGTCTTCCTCATTAGCTTCCTTTAGTACGTCTTCATTCATTTTCCTTTCGGTCCATGATATGTGCAACGTTAAACGCTAACACCAAATTTCAAATGCTTCCAGCTTGAACATTTCAGCTTTTCTGAATGTCCGCGTCTCCGATCCGTCAAGTGCTACGCTCTAAACCAGAGTCTTAATAAATCGTTTTCGAATGTCCACCGACATATTTCTTGATGTTAGCAATCGCCTTTTCCTATTGAATGCTTGTTTAGCCTGCACTATTCTTGAACAAACGTCCGTTTCACTTTCTTTAGCCTCTTCTATATAGACGTTGAACAAGAGAGGTAAAAGTCCACATCCTTGCTTTACTCCTTTACTTGTTTTTGCTTCCTTCTATTCTCTTCCTGTAAGAACTGTCTGGTTCCTGTAAAATTGGTATATTCGTCTTCTGTCTCTGTAGTCCACTTTCAGATTCTTCAACGCTCTGAATATGACATTCCAACCTACGTTTTCAAAAGATTTTCCTGTATCTACAATTGCTATCACAATTGGTTTGTTTACTCTGATGTGCTGTTCTATGATCAACCGTAGACTCAGTATTACTTCCCTTGTTTCTCTTTTCTCCTGAATCTAAATTGTTCCTGCAATAGCCGTTTTTCGATTTTCGCTTCTATCGTTGTGCGAAAATTTTGCATAGTATGTTTTACGCCTTTGAAACCAAAATTAATGTTCTGTGTTATTCACATTTCTTTGCCTCTTTTCTTTTCAGGATGGAGACCAATATACTTTTCTCGAAGTCTCTTGGTATTTTTCCCCATATATATATTTCAATAATAAGGTTAAGTAGTGTGACCGTCATCCCGGGCACAAAACTACGTTTTTGGACGAACAGTGTATTTCCTTTTTTAATTTTTATTCATGCAACGAAATCATTATTTTACTCGTACAAAAGAAAAGCTATTTTTCTTGCTGGTGAGAACTTCAACTCTTTCTTTGTCTGCAGGTGTTCCTCAGTCGTTCTTATCGTTTCTCACGATGGAACAAAGAACTTGTTGTTTTTCAATACAACGCTTACCGTCTGGACAAAGTGCTTCGTAGCAGCCAACTCATTTTTTTCTTTCCCTAAAAATAGTTACCAACTTATAGTTTTCGTTACCATCACTGTTCCATATATATTTTCTCCACAACAACATTTATTAAGATTGGGAATACTTTTGGACCTGAAGTTGATATTGTGTGTGAACGAACTTCCGTCGTCTGTCGTGTTCCCAAGTACTCATATTACGTCATCCTTCCTACCGTGAGAACAGTGTTTATGGCTGTAGGAGTCCTAGGTAAAATGACTCATTCACACAATTACCAACGTTCGCTTCTTTCCACTGAACTGCTTTACGTATAATAGTAGTGTATAAAAATCTAATAGTCATGGAAAGAATCTACTATTTCAGACTGCAACACTTTTTTTTAACTATTACTTCCAAATTTCGTTCCCACGGAACCGAAACAAATGTTGCCAGTGTTCTCCATTATACCGTCGTCATATTGGTATTGTGTATGAATGCAGAAAACTTTAACCTTTCTTTATTATTTTGTATAATGCACTACCAACCCTAAGCATAGCGAACGGGTTGTTCCCGAGCGTCAGTAGAAGCGAGGAGTGAGCGGCAGTCGTCGTAGGCAGAATGAACGAATGATCAGGAAGGACGTTTTGTCACTATACTGGATGTCCGAGAAGTCCTTCCCTGATTACAGAAATTGATAACTCAGGCTAGAAATAAGATAGAAATATGAAACTGGTGTTGAATTGTTTACAAACTATAAAAGTTTTTGTCTGTGTTAGGTTTGTTCTGTTTTACCAAGTCTCAATTGTTTTTGTTTTAGGTTTGTAGTACGTAAGTAAGAAGCCCAAGAAACCATGCCAACCAATCAGGAGAAAGCACAGTGTGTCCTGTGGTACCATGAGACACGATCACCAACCACGGTGCAGAGACAGTTCCAGACAACATTTGGGAGGACTCCACCTGATGTCAAGAGCATTAAAGCCTGGTATGAGAAGTTCAAGAACACAGGGTCGGTTGCTGACCTTCCGAGGTCTGGTCGACCAAGAACCTCAGCAGACACGGTGGAGGCTGTGCGGCAGTCTTTTCTGAGAAGTCCTAAGAAATCGGTGCGCAGGGCCTCACGTGAATTACAGATGCCAAAAAGCTCTATCCATGACATTTTACACAAACGGTTATTGTTTCGTGCTTACAAAGTGCAACTCGTTCAGGCCTTGTTTCCCGACGACGGTACACGTCGATATGACTTTGCGGTCGAAATGCTATCACGTATTGAGGACGATAATGGTTATCTCAGACGAATTGCCTTTTCCGACGAAGCGACATTCTTTGTCAGTGGAATAGTGAATCGCCATAATGTACGCATTTGGGGTTCAGAACCCCCCAGGGAGGTCAGGGAGTTCACCAGAGGCAGTCCAAAGGTGAATGTTTGGTGCGCGTTATTGCACGATCGAATTATCGGGCCATTCTTCTTCGCTGAGGATACCATCACATCTGCAGTGTACCTGGATATGTTGCAGCTGTATGCTGTTCCTCAGCTGCTTCAGTATCGCCCCGATGTCGTTTTTCAGCAAGACAGTGCACCACCTCTTTGGGGTTTGGACGTCCGTGCCTATCTCGATAGGACATTTCCTGGGCGATGGATTGGTCGTGATGGACCAACAGCTTGGCCTCCACGCTCTCCTGACATAACCCCATTAGACTTCTTTTTATGGAGTTATGTCAAGGATGAGGTCTACCGAACACGTGTACCAGATCTTGAAACCCTGCAGCAACGAATAACCACAGTCGTTGCATCGATCCCTCCAGTGATGTTGGCTAATGTGTGGATGGAAATTGAATATCGCCTAGATGTGCTACGTGCTACCAAGGGTGCTCATGTGGAAGTGTACTGATGTGACCAAAACTTTTATAGTTTGTAAACAATACAACACCAGTTTCATATTTCTATCTTATTTCTAGCCTGAGTTATCAATGTCTGTAATCAGGGAAGGACTTCTCGGACACCCTGTATTAATATAAAGGGTTACAACGAATACTTAAATATGTAAGAAGAATTTTACCTTGGGGTAAAACTAAAAAGTGAACGATCATCTTTTGAGGATGTAATATTTCTCTGGAGTCAAGGAACTTCATCGTCAATTAGTGTTTCCAGTATTTCCCCAGACCCTTGTCATAATTACGCAGTGAAACTCTCATCTCAGTGCGAATCATAAGTTTATAGTGCAAATGATATTAAATAGAAGGGCTATGTTTCTAGTGTTCTTATACAGTGTGCGCATATCTACGTTTACTATGTAATGATAAGTGTTTTAATTTTCATCATTTCGATTATTTGATTACGTTAGTGCAACTTCTTCTGTTTGCGCGTTTAACCTCTGTAAAGCGAAAATTTTGTGTGTTGTTAATATATTTTCTCATCCTGCTCCGTATCCACATATACGCATGTTTAATAAATAGGAATTCATCTAGGGAAATATTATCGTCTTTATTCATGTGTGTATGAATCCCTGCGAGCAGTCGGCTTGCCAGTTACGTATATGCATAGGAACGCATACACAAAAGTAAGTATAATACAACCTGAGTCTCAAAAGCACCAACGTTGCTCATGTCAAATCACTTGTTATATTTCAATATTATCAATCTGCGCCTGAACAGAATATGAGCTTGGATCAGAATTGTTATCAGCTGTTTTCTTTGGGAGTGCTTCGGAAGCCAGCACCCAAGGGAAACGGTAGGTAGCAGTAGTTTCTTGTTTGTTGCTATTCCGAGATTCTAAATCACTTTCGTTGGTATTTGATCTATTCCTGGAGCTTTAACAGTTGCATTTTCTCTAAAACATTGTCAAATTTGCATTGTAAAATTCATAGTTGTGACTTGTTTTAATCGACGTCTTTTTCCTTCTCTATCTCTTCTTCGTTCACTCTGTCTTCTTGGTACAGTTCTTCAATGCATTCCTTTCATCTTCGTGTTATCTGCTCTTCTTTTATAACGTTGTTCCGTCCTTGTCTGTGATAATGTCTGTACGTTTCTTTTCATCACCGAATTATTTTGTAACTTTTCTATATGCGTATTGCCTTTGACGATATTTTCCTCAATTTCCTTGAACAATTTGTTTATCCAATTTCCTTTAGCCTTCTTTACTTTTCTGTTGATGTGATTTCTGCACCTTCTGTATTTCTCTTCTTTGTTTGTTATCTTGAACGGTATTCTTTTCTCCATTTCCAATATTTCTGCTGTTATTCAGGTTTTGCACTACATTCTTGATTCTCTTTGCATGTGCTCGTGGGATGCTTTTATGATCCTTGCTTTTATTGTTTCATATTCATACAAGCGCAGACAAGAGAATGAACTTAGAATTGATAGAGAAGGATTACCTTTAGACGAAGGGAACCGTTAAATAGCGTAGTGCAAAATTTGGACATGATGAAAATAATGTGACACGCACTTTCCCTTTATTTGTAGACTTAATGCCGTTATGTCACCTCATGTACATTATTCCTATTTTAATTCATGACGCTGAACCATCTCATCTTGTTTTAAAAATAATACAACCTTATGTATAACGGATTATAAATATAATTCATATAATATAACTTTATTATTAAATTAAATATACACATCGCGTGGCATTACGTGATAATGATATCAATGAAAATTTTGTTTAAATATGGATGTAAGTTGGGTATACAGCTAAGATGTATACTTCTTTTGATCTTTTTTTTTAAATTTTAACACTTCTTGAACTTAAGGAACCTTCGAGGAAATAACAAGGTGTAGAATATTGATTGAAAAAATTAATGACTATTAATGTATTAATGCGTTAGTGTATCATTAATCCATTTAATGACAAATCATTATATCATCCTTCAGAGTATCTTGATTCATTTATTAAAGAACAGATAATAGATGTGGTGCAGAAAATATATTGTTTTATGTAAACAATTCAGCTAAGTCATTGCGTGATGATTGCGTTTTAAACGAATGTTATAACCTTAGAGATCATTGTGTTTGTGCAAGTGATATTACCTTCGAAAACCATGTATTATTGCAAATTACAGAAGATAGCGTGAAAAAAGAACTATGGGACATAGTTAAAGAGGAAATAAAACAAACTATTTAACGAAAGCAATATTTGAAAAACAATCTATTGAATTCACTACGGACAATACATATTTATGAGAATTAGTAAGCGTGTTATTAGGAAAAGCAGATTACAAAGGCACGAGAGATATGTTTTGTAAATACTATATATATATATATATATATATATATATATATATATATATATATATATATATATATATATATATATATATATTTGGTCTAGGAATTAATTCGTGCGGTTGGTACGCACACATTGAAGCTGTAGTACAAACACAAAATACATAAATACCTTAAGAAAAATATTGTCCATCGCTAGCCACCACTTTCGCCCATCTGTCAGGCAATGTACGGATTCCGTGGCGAAAGAAGTCCTCATCCTTGGAAGCGATCCAGTCAGAGACCCATGTTTCGATATCTTCTGAAGAAGTAAACCGCTGTCCAATCAAATCGTTGTTCATGCAATCGAACAAGTAGTAGTCCGAAGGAGCAACGTCTGGTGAATACGGCGGGTGGGGTAAAACTTCCCATCCGACATTTTCTAAATAGGTTTTGACCGGTTTTGCGACATGTGGGCGAGCGTTATCATGTTGAACAATAAGTTTATCATGTCTGTTCTCCCATTCTGGTCGTGTTCTGGCCAGAGCTTGCTTCAAACGCATTAATTGTCGTCGATAACGTTCTCCATTCATAGTTTCACCCGGTTGCAGCAGCTCATAGTACACCACACCTTTCATATCCCACCATATGCACAGCATAACCTTTGCACAGTGAATATCTCGTTTTGGTTGTGATGGACCTGGTTCACCTGGTTTCACCCAGGCCTTTTTTCTTTTAGGGTTCTCGTAATGGATCCACTTCTCATCACCCGTAATAATTCGATGCAGAAACCCCTTTCTGCTCTGTCGTTGAAGCAGCAATTCGCAAATGGTTTTTCGTCTTTCAACGTCTCTGTCTTTCAATTCATGTGGAACCCAATGTGACATCTTTTGAATCATTCCCATGGCTTTCAAGCGTTTGGAGACTGTTGTTTGATCAACGCCTAATGCTGCTGCTAGTTGTTCCTGCGTTTGACACGAATCCTGCTCGAGCAATGCTGTCAATTCTTCGTCTTGAAATTTTTTTGGCTGTCCAGCTCGCTCTTGGTCTGCCAAGCCGAAATCACCACTTCTAAACCGTGCAAACCACTTCTGACACGGTCGCTCAGCTAGAGCATGGTCACCATACACTTCCACCTAAATACGATGACTTTCAGTCGCACTTTTCTGCATGTTAAAGTAATGCAGCAGGACACCCCGCAAAAACACTTTATCAGGCACAAATTGCGCCATGTTCACTTAACTACAAACTGGTGTTGTTGACGCTTTAATCCACTGCCCTATACTACGAACGATACGCGATGACAGGGGTTTGCAACACATGTGTGGATACACGGAACTGTGGGACGCTCCGTTCGTTGCGCCATCTCTTGTCCACCCGCACGAATTAATTCCTAGACCAAATATATATATATATATATATATATATATATATATATATATATATATATATATATATATATATATATATATTACTGTACTTTTTATTTCTCGTATATAATTTAACATATTTTTCTAATGAAATTGTAAGTATTTAATTAGAAGAATAAAAGTTTTAAAATACAAATTAAATTAGTTTAATCTCTATGGCATTGCCTACATACAGAAAAAAACTTTTAATATAAATGGTAATGAATGAAACATTTGTCTTTTACATACTAAATAATTTATTTATTACGCATATTACTTTATAAATATTACAGGAATTTTTATTTACATACGTGTGTTCTTACGTAGGATAAATGTGTATTACATACATGTGTTCAAAGTTAATTTTAGAATTCCAAGGATTAGTAATTATAGTTATCGTTTGCTGTTCAAGATGAAAATGTTTTCCTTGTGGTGAAATGTATATACTTTGACTACTAACTAACTAACTCTATGGCCTATGGAACCCGCAGGTTCATTGCCGCGTTCACAAAAGCTCTCCACTGACTTCTATCCTTAGCTAATTGCATCCATTTTCTACTTTGTATTCCTATCTCTGCGAGATCCATCTTAATATTATCCTCCCATCTGCGCCTAAGTCTTCCTAATGGTCGTTTTTCTATGGGTCTTCCAGTCAAGACTTTGAAAGCGTTTCTACTTTCATCTATTCTAGCTACATGACCCGCCCACCTAAGCCTCCTAGACTTGACGACCCTAACAATGTTTGGTAAACCGTATAAACTATGTAGTTCCTCGTTATGAAGTTTCCGCCATTCCCCATTCTCGGTCCTCTTGGGTCCGAATATTCTTCTCAGGATCCTGTTCTCAAATACTTTCAGTCCATGTTCTTCCCTCAGAGTAAGCGACCATGTTTCGCAACCATACAGAACAACAGGCATGATTATCGTTTTATATATTTTAAGCTTCAAATTCTTCGACAGAATTCGCGACGACAAGAGATTTTGAACCGAATAGTAACACGAATTCCCTGCTTTTAGTCGACATTTAATTTCTTCGTGAATATGATTTCCGTCTGTTAATATTGATCCTAAATATTTGAAAGTATCCACTTTATCAAAGCATACTTTGACTACTGGCCCTTTTAAACTGCTATTTAAGGATGTAAGCTACTTTCTGAAACGTTTTGCTTTCGTACAACTTTTATTTTATATAGGTAAATTCAGGGTTTATCCGGGAAATAGTAGGATTGGTCTTTTCCCGCTTAAACATGGTCAAGGAGAGGGATTTTACTGCGCTTGTTGGGTGGGGAGTTTCTTGCTACCAGCACACCAGTCGCCATTCATCTCCAAGCCTATACGGAGTATAGATCGAGTTTAAGATGAACCCCTTTCAAGGTGCCTTTTCATCTCCACAAGGAATTGTTTGTTATTGTAGCGTTACGCGGTAAAGTTTCGCGTCAAACTATGTAAAACTGCGCCTGAGACTCATGATATGATATTCTGAATAGCGCACCTCCGCCCCGCCTTGTCCGATAAAAGCTTGCATAAGCAAGTCGAAAATGAAATTGACATTGATCATACTTTTTTTTTACTGTAAAGGATTGGTTCACAGAGAGTTTGTATCATCTTGTCAGACTTCAATGTAAGTACTTGAAAGACTCAGAAAACGAGTCATCCATGTCCGTTCAGCAATTGATGGATCACGGAAGCTTCATGACGGCAATGTGCCAAGCACTCTGTCTTTGCTGCCATATACTGCCAAACATGGCATCACACAGCTTTCCTAGGCACGATACCGCCCAAATATTGCTTCTACAGATTTTCTCCTCTTGCTCCGACTGAAAAAGTCATGAAAGGACAGTACCACGGCTCGGTCAAGGTCATTCAAGAGACCGTAACGAGAGAGCTGAAGAGCATTCCAGTTTCTGTGTTCCACGGAAGTTTAAGAGATTGGCAGAGTCGCTGGAAACGCTGTGTTGATACAGAATAGACATACTTCGAAAACTATTAAGTCAATGTGTCAAAATTGCGAATACTTTTTTTTAACAAAAAAAAAAAAAGAATTTAGTCCTACTACTTTCCAGACAAATCCTGCATGCCATTAAATTGCGCGGTAATTTGGGTGTACTGAAGAAATACGAAACTTTAATTTTATTTTAAAAATAACTGTATTAAATGTATATTTCATAAATTACTAACCTTAAATGTGCATTTATGTTGGAATACGTAAAATAAACAAAACATATCCGTAATGAATACAGCTTGCATATGATGCATATATGCAAAATCACAAGAAGAAACATAACTCGTAGAATTACAATTATAATTTTATTTTTTGTAAATAAGAAATAAAACAAACTTTTAGACTGTATTTCATATTCTTAATATAAGTTTATAAATTATTTCTCTCTTGGGAAGAAGAAGAACATTGCGTATTAATATGGACATTCTTCTTTAATACTTTATTTTATGTATATTGTCGAAGCACTTTTTGTTCTAATGGCACACAAAAGTTATTTTTCTAATTAAAAAGAAAAACATTTTAACGCATGTTTTAATGGTTACCTTTTACATAAATTGAGAACTTCATCAACCCAATTTAAATCTTTGTAAATTATATTTCACATTTTGTTTTTTTCTTTTTCATATAAATTAATAAAGTAAAAAGTATAAGGAATGTAACCCAAGTATGAAAAATGGTAGACAAAGATAATCAATATACAAATTTATAGTTAAAGAGTAAAAGTAAAGGTGAATACAGAGAGGTTTAAAGAGAGTGACCTGACTAAAAGTCCGTATATATTGACAAAAACATACTACAAAAGTGGGACAAAATGCAAAATACTCTCAAAATCTTCAAGTTTTATCTCTGCTGTTACAAATGCTCTATGCGTCCACCGGCAGCAGCACGAACAACATTTAGACGATAGCTAAATTCGTCATAGATTTTACACAGTCGAGCTGCACTCTTACCTTTGCACAAGTATTCTGTTTCTTTAAATTAGAGATACCAACGACGAATGTTTTTGGGTGCAGGCGGATAAATACCAAAACGCCTACGAAAATCATGTTTTGATCAAAATCACTTTCTTAGTCTTTGCAGATTCCAGGACACAAGACACTTCCGTTGAGCGGACGCCACTTAACTTCTGACTCACTGCAAACTGAGAAGCCGCAATGACTGAAGTCTAACGGTGATTTTTCTGAAACTCTAGGCTACGTCCTTTCAAACAACGCTCATTTTCTTGCTGATATTTCCATGTTTCGTAAGTATTACCGTATAGAATCAAGTATTTCATTTTGAAACACATTGTATTTTTATTAAATTCGTATTTGCATGATTGTCTATATTTATGAGAAATAGTTAATCATCTATATGCAATTGTGATGCACGTTAAAGTCTAAATCTGTGGGAAATATTTAAAAGAAAATAGTGATACTAATAAAAATCAGCGTACTATGTTAATATAAAATGTATGCAGTTTATTTCAACATACATATGGAAATGTTATCTTCAATTACATTATGAACAATTGAACATTGTGTGAAAAAGAACATACAAAAATATAAGTGAAATATGAGTCTGTCGTTACTAAATATTTGAAGGAACGAAATTTTAACGTTTTTCAGATGTGATTCCTATAATCATGTGAATAACAACTGGTCCCTAGAAGAGTTTAGTCGAACTCAAGGAAATTGAAATTATTGATTATTTGAATCTCAAATACGGATTTAATGGATTTAGAAAGAAATGTATTAAAGCACTGTATGAGTATAGGAATTACAAAAGTGTTCGACACCTAGATTTTACTAGTCTGAATTCCTGAGTAATGGCGCGTAAGCAGTTGTCAGTAAGTAAGCCGAAAATACATACGAGACGGAATTTCCGGCAGTAGCAAATGTTCATAGCGAACTGAAGTGCAAAATTTTATCTTAAGTTGACTTGTAGTTTTCTATTCAACCTAAAGCATGTAACGGTGTATATTTTTTTCGCCGTACATGAATGGAGGAAGAAAACGTTAGCAATCGTACGGATTGAGATACCGAATGTGTCCTGACAAGTATGTATTGTACATCAGAATTACACATTTTTCTTTTAAAAAATTATGAAATATTGCAAATGATGTAGCTTTGGGAATTTATCAGGCTGTTTTTGAATTGATTAGTCTCTTTAACGATTATATAAATTCAGTCCTTCAAATGAAACAGAAATTATCAGGATTTTCTAATTAGTCTAAATATAAAGAATATGAAGAAAATTTTATAAAGGAGTATCATGTGCATGTATACATTATTTTTTTTTTCATTATGAATCTCTATTTAAATTTTTCATTCTTTTAAAAGTTTCTTCATGAAAAGCAAAAATGAAATATTAGTTTACACAAACGAAAGCAAGTGTAAGGTATATTAATAAAACATTCCTTAACTTCTTGTATGATAAATTCAATGAGATAACAAATCTTTTAAAAGCAAAATTGTTATTGATCGTAGACAGTCTTAAAAACTTACTTACTGTAGTCGGCGAAGAATATTATATTTATAGAAAGACGGGATGATTTAAAACGTAAAGATAAGAAGTTTATGATTACATGTTAAGTGATACAATATAACTTCATGAATTTCAATAAAGAAAGTTAAAATTTATAGCGATCAATTTTTCATAAAGTACGAGTAAATTTAAATCGTAGAAACAAAATCACAATATCGTGTACTTTAGAGCTTAAGGGAACAAAAATGAGGATCAGTCGTTCGGATAAAAATTAACTTAAAATCCCAGAAACAAATATCTCAGCTTTCATTCAATTTGAACTTTAATACACCTCAAAACACATTGATGACAAACGTATATATTTAAAACTTGACATGAAATTAAGCCAGCCGGTATGCGTTACATGACGTCAAAATGAAAAAAAAAGAAACGATATTACTAAGTTCATGGTTCTCGTTACGTTTTGAAAAATTACTATCCCAATGGAAAAGATGTTATATGCCTAATAGCATTATCTTAAGAAGGCTGCATTTGATCAAAATACAGGGCTCGTGTAAAATCTTCACACAAAATCTAAGGTTTTATTCAATCACGCTAAATCTTTATGTAAAGATGCTAACGTAACATTGTAAATAAAGAAGTTAAACTATTAATAATGTGAAAACCACCTCATTCTTAATTGTAAGTAGGAGATTCGTGATCACAAAGAATGTTCTATAGTAATCAATATATTTTTAAATCTATAATATATATGAATATGATGTGTACTTTTAGAGTAAAAAAGTAAAATTGCCTCATACCCTTATTTTAAACATTAACTTTACTCATATAATATCTACTCTTATTAATAAACAACGTTAATAATTTTATTAGAAATTCATTTTTGTACATTAAATGTTTATATTTTTAAAGAACTTTTTACTCTTATCACTGACTTTCCATGCTTTACTTTAAATATTCGTAAAATTTGATTTTGCAGTTCTATATCAGTTATATCTCTAATAACGGTTAGGTTATTAATGTTGCTGTAATTAGGTATTACATAATAAATATATTTTTACGTATGTAATAAGAAACATTCAAAATTTATTTCACATTGAAAATTCTTAGATCATCCTTCACAGACAAGTGTCTACTTTAAGTTCCAAATAACAAAGCATAAATATATACACTTAGTACTAACCTCTTTTTCTTGAGAATTCCACTCATATAGTCCTGAACCAATGAAATAGAATACTCTTTTTCAAAATTGTCCTTCTTCTGCTTTTCAATATCTTCTTTTTTACTACCGGAATCTCATCCTTTTCTTCTTCCTTTCCCTCCTTCTTTAAAGTATGAAGTTTATGTTATTTACAAACGTAATCCATGTTCATACTTTATGATCGATTTTCAAATTATGTCCCCGATGGTAAGGTTACGCAACACCTGCTGGGGGTTGAATACCTCCTTGATGTTTACCAAGCAACAAAAGGAGCACATCAGAGGTATACAGTGATTAGTTAAATGGCCTTTTGTACTGGATATAAGATTCTATAAATTTTTCTTTCCGAGAAACAAAATCAGTCAATTCTACTTCTATTGTTTCTCGAGTTATTCAAATTTTATGTTGATATATTTTCACCCGAACATACTGTAAATTGTTCTCTGAGGAACACTGTTAACAAGATTAACAATGTTTGTTATCGCGTTATTTTCACACCTTGGAGTAATAATCTGAAGAAAACTTCTAAATTCTCGTTGTAAATATCTGCAACAGATATTTTGTTTTATGCTTAGAATAATACTTGATATTGAGGAACTGCGTTTGTAAACGAAAGGAAAGTTTGAAAAAAAAATAAAGGAATTTTAATGAGAATTATTATTATGCATTATTTGCCCTTAGAATATTTAATGAATTTTGTTTTCTTTTTTATTTCAGACCCCGATGAACCCACAACAGCAAATCAAGTATTTTTGGATGATAGCATGAAAGTATCGAGATCTTGAGTAACGAAAGTGTAAGCATTAAGAACTCAATAAACTTGAAATTGTGAATGACTTCGTAAGTGAACATGAAAATCGGACAGCCTCTGTTAATCGAAGGACACTACTACCTATATTAAATGTACACTGTACTTTGATGTAGCTAATGTAAAGAGCTGGTCAGCTAGTTATGTCAATGAAATAAAATAACGTTAATGAAATTATTTGTTAAAGGTTATATGTACTAATTGTTAGAAATAGTAAAATGTAATCGTAATCATTTGTCTTACGGAAGACAATTGCAGCTACAATCCCACTGTTGTTTACTTGTGGTTCGAAATAATAGAAATATATGCATGCAATTCAATATGACTACGAGACATCCTCAATCATATATATATATATATATATATATATATATATATATATATATATATATATATATATATACCTGTATAACTAAGATTTATTGGTAATTTGAATTGTTAAAAAAGAGCGCACAAAAATTTCCACAAAACTTGAAGAAATATTAACTTCAAATAATAAATATAGTTAACTAGCAGCGTTCACCCCGCTTCGCTGCGGTCACCCCGGAACGCAATAAACTTTGTTACTTAGATAATTTTTACTTTTTCGCTTTCAAGTGATATGATAAAAACCATAGAAGATTGCAGTAAATCTTAACATTATATCGCCTGTCATTTATGTTAACCCGCCCCGCTTCGCTGCGGTCACCCCCGAACGCAATAAACTTTGTTACTTAGATAATTTTTACTTTTTTGCTTTCAAGTGATATGATAAAAACCATTATAACGCCTGTCATTTATGTTAACCCGCCGAGTGACACGGTCATGCGGGTTGCATATAAATACGTTTATTTTTATACCTATGATGAACTAACAAAGGATTTGTACGTAATGGACACCTGAATGGTCAATTATCTCAAGATACTGGTAATTGAAAATTAAAGTGATATGATAAAAACCATCTAGGGTCCAAATCCTAATAACCCCCCAAAAATAAAAGAAATTGGTTCAGCCGTATTAGCGTGATGAGCGGACAAAGGATTTGTACGTTCTCTTTTATATATATAGATAGATGAATTGCTATGAAATGCCCTTTTGATCGTGGGTCACTTACAAACTTTTAGATTTACATAGTTACGCAATTGTACGTATAAAACGTACACATACCATGCTCTAAATAAAATATTTAGTTCCAGCAACATTGATTCTCTTATCGGAGCACTACGTCTCGTAAGAAAATTAGTGATTTCAGTTTCTCAGCCATGTAAATTTTGCTAACTAAATGAAAATGTCCCAAAACTCTTTAAATATTTATAAACATCATACATATAAGAGTGCTTTAGCTTAAATAAACTCTGATTAAGAAAAGTGTGGACATTGGACTGGTGCCTGTCTGTATTGGTCACACTTGCTACTATGAAAATGGAATTGAAATGAAAACCTGCTTTGTTCTCTTGTTTACGACGATTGGTTGTCAGCAATGGTCATGAACATAAAGTTTTTTCTAGAACATAGAAATATACCTAGATATTAAAATTAATTTTTCTTTAAGTTACCTTGTATAGCCCGGGACAAAAGGGTATATATGACGGGAAGCAGTTATATAATTTTTCTTTTCTTTTCTGAACGGTTTGATTAGTTACGTTCATTTTGGCACTAACTGCACATTAAAATTATAGCGTTAATTGAAGTCAATTTTAGCATAGGCCAGCGGGCCCATGGCTACTGTAACTTTTACGAGATATTTCAACACCAAAGATTTGATATTACGGATAACACAGAGACGATGTTTGAGCGGTGCTACAGAACTAAGTTAATGAGCAAAGAAATACAGAAATAGGACTAACGAGACGTTGATCTTACTATATATATATATAACGTGTTATTAGTAACACCTTACTTAAATAATGAACAGAAGTCATTAATATAATAATGTTATTAACAGCACCAGTTTGTGGTCAGCCAAACGTTTCATATTGAAGGAACAAAGACGTAGTTTAAGAGCATCACAGCTATCTCAAAAGTTCGCATATTAAACATCAACATTGTAATGTAAAGCGTACAAATGAATTTTGATCTATCTATAAATATCTAGTAGCAGACAGTGACACTTCGTATTAACTTAAGTCTTTGTTATGAGCAGTGTTTTACACGGTATATTTGTCATTCCTACAAAGTAACTAACAATGCATTGCACTAAGGGAGACCCAAAAGAAACCGGATATTTGTTCTTAAAAATAATTTTATTATTATTATTATTATTACTATTATTATTATTATTATTATTATTATTATTATTATTATTATTATTATTATTATTATTATTATTATTATTATTATTACAAAATTCTTTTAGTCTTCTTCAGTCTCTCAATTCTTTCAGTCTCTCCATTAAATGTGACTCATTTCTCCAGTCTTCTTTCCACTATTTGAAGCACTTCTGTAACTCTTTAACTTTTATACGTCCATGGGCTCTGTGAAATTCCTTTTAGAGCATCTACACCATCAAAACTCTTTCTTTTTAGATTGTGTTTAATTCTCGGAAACTGTCATCATGTTGTTTAAAATATTTCGATCACTTTCAATCTGATTTTTCAAGTCCTGACTCAAATTCAGACGAATATTTTTGATGCTGGTGAGCAGGCGAGAAACAAATTTAGCGGCAACATGCCTTATTTGCAAAAACTCACTCTGGCACGATGTATAATTCACTTCTGTGTGTTTTGAAATATCATCGATCATGAAACGATAATCCTCGTTGATGTTTTGGAAGACGTTTTCTATCTTCGTCGTTAAGGAATGATGAAGAACACCCAGAACAAGCATGATCTTCAACAATCATCTCAACACACTTAAAGCGTCCAAATCACTCAAAAAATTGTATATCGTTCATGGTATCCTTCGTGAAAGCCTGTTGGAGCATGTGGAAAGTTTTTCTTTCCGATTTTCCAAGTAGGAAGCAAAACTTCAAACACAATCTTTCTTGCTTTAAATATGTCATAATGATTTCACATGCGGCAAATGAGAACAGCCAAGAAAAAGAAATGCGATCAAACGTTAAACACCTACGCTAACGCCGCTTGACCAACTGGTTTGGAAAGATCTCTAGTAGACTCACTTAGCGTGAGAACTCTCTACTACGCCTAGGAAAGGCAGCACTCTTTCAATCCGGTTTGTTTTGGATCCCACTTCGTATGTCCTGTATTTGTATATAGCTTTGTGAGCATATAAATTCTCTGGCAACATTAACGTTCACAAATGCTGCCACCGATCGTTCCTATTTGACCTATATTTCTCCTTGACGCTGTAGCACAAAACCATTGAGTTCAATTGACACAACTATTTTTTACTATGTGTTTATAGAATTTATGCTTACATACATCGTAAAATTCTACAATATTCTTAGCAGTGAATAGATAATATTTTGTACAAAGATGAAACATACACAAACTAATGCATCTCAGTATGCCAAACAAGATGATGTAGATCAATATAAAACCTTATTATATATTCGTTTGCGAGAAAACTTGATGTCTTGTAAATTTAAAAAAAAAATGATTCTTACTGGAAACAATGTCGCATAGTAAAACTGATATCGTAGTAAAGCTGATCAAGATCTCTATTGTGACAGCAGCAAGGTGGCAGTACATGCCAGGATTAACAAGATATGCAGGATATCTCAAGAAGACACTGATAACGTTTGGGAGGTGATTCCTAATACCAAGATAACACAAAAGGTATTGATCAACCTGGGTACAGAAATCCGTCGTTTCGGAGTTACAGTCAGCCGGAGATATGAAGAAATTACGTTAGAGGCCCATAGCTTCAATACTATGGGACCTACCATAATCGGGTCAAAACTTCACTTAGATACTAACATGTTCTCCAGACACTAAGTGAAGTCGTGACTCGACTACAGTAGGTCTAACAGTATTTCAGATATTGACCTTTTAAGTTCACTTATAACTCCGAAAGGAAGCATTTGTGCACCCAGGTTGGTCTATACGTTTTCTCTTATCTTGGTGTGAGGATTCACCTCCCAAACTTTATCGGTGTTGCTTTGAAACAGCATGTATCAGGTTGACCATCTATCTTGATACACCCTTGTAACTTTTGAACAATGAACAAATAAAGCTGAAATTTTGTACCATAGCAATATCAGGAGGAAAACATTATTGTACATACTTTGTTATACCATAAGATTAACACTGATGTCCATCTAATATATATATATATATATATATATATATATATATATATATTTAAAATAACACTATTTCAGATTATTTACGTATTTAAAATTTATATGCGAAACGAAACCATAAAATATCACACTTGGCACAGAATGTTGCAAACTAAGGATCTATTTATCACGAATATCGAAAACCAACCAAATTTTTGATATGAACGAGGAAAACACATTAATATCAAATCCTATGGTTTACACATGATGTATTTCAAACATGTTAACACGAAGTTACAAATAATTGAAAAAAATACTTTTTTCAAACCAATTTAAACCGAAAATTTATTTTGATAAGTATCACATAGAATTGTGTTTATGACTTCCAATAGATTTAAATATCACAATGAAGTTGACTGCTAATTCATGTGCCAAACCGTACGGAAAATATGGAAAAGACTAAACGTTAATATAACGCTTAAAATGGCATATTTGAATCAGTTAATGCAAAAAGGGCTTCCGTCAAACAAACTTAGTTTCATGCAAAATAAGAAAAACATTGCAGTTTTGAAACTATACAATCAAAATAAACCATTTTTTTTTTTCGTGTAGATAATAATTACATTAGTATAATGCTCTATGGGAAAAAACATTTGTATGCTCATTGCGATGATAAACAAAATGGTTTCCGTTGTTGATTTTATTTATTTATTTATTTAGGAAACAACATAACAGGCTTAATTCCTAATTATAGTGTTATTATTCCTAATTCGCATAATACATACATAGGCATATATACATTTACTTGTACAATTAATGAATTCACTTCGTGTGTCAGATACTCGGTAATTAAGCGGGTGATTTATTCCCTTCTTCCATGTAAATTATAGACGAAGCTCTGTATGCATGTAAATTTATTTAGTTATTACTTTTTGCTCTTTTTTAAACACAAAACTATTAAGACATTTTCTGCCAAGTTTGAGACGTTGCAGATCTACGAACCGAATAAGACGGAATCAATAGCTATTGCCACTAAAATATAAAACAAATATAATTCTTCATGCAGAAAAAGATTCAGTCCCTTACTCAAGCCCACGCTGCCTAGAATAATCCAAGTTGGAGTCTGTTTATAAAATGTTAGACCAATGAAACTGAAGTTCTTTATGCATAGAAACATAGGTGTACCCAATAGGAACAAAAATCAGATGTTAACTCAATTGCGTCATTTTGGTGACTGAAGCCAATTTGCACGAACTAGTTCATTTCAGGGAATTTCATAAAACAATTTTTATCTGCATTGCTTCCATAACACTACAACAATACATTTTGGTATGTGTAATTACAATAACTTCCAATAATTTTATAGTTGCAACGATTTTTTTCATATCTCCAGGACGATTTGAGATATTAAATTGTTGTAAACAGCATTGTGATCCGCACCATCTATGGAATTGAAAACCACCTATGCAATTGAATGAGATACTTATTTAAACAGTTTCTCAACATAAAGTGGTTTTGAAAGATGTCAAATCTTCAATCCCTCCTATCCATTTAAAATCATTGAGTTGAGTTGAGTTAAATTGATTTTGAGTTTTACATCCCGTTCAGCAGCGAGGTTATATGAGACGTGGACCTACTGATTAACGTGGAATCCGAACCACATGAGCTCCCGCCAGGAATCGAACCCGGGTCTGCCACGCCAAAGGCTTAAAATAATTCACATCATGAACTCTGAATCAGATAGTAATGTGTTTTGTATGCACATTGTCCCATCTATGTCGTTTGTTATTACTGCCATGCAGGCAATGAAAATTTGGATCTTTATGATACTGCAGCGTCCTAAGTTTCCCACAGTACACGACAAACATCATTATGTATGTCTTGTTTTACATCTGTTTTAAATATACAGGGTGTTTCAAAACAACACAGACAACGTTTGAGAGGCGATTCCTGACACCAAGATAAGACTAAAAGTATAGACGAACTTGGGTGCACAAACGCTTCCTTTAGGAGTTATAGGCTGCTGAAAACATGAATAAATGAACTTTAAAGATCCATAGCTCCAATACTATTGGAACAACCGTAGTTGGGTCAAGATTTTATTTAGGAACCATTATGTACCCTATCCAAATATACATGTTTCAGAATCCTGCAGTGCTTTCGCAACAACTTTTATAAAGGTAATTGGTGAGCACTTCAAATTATATGCTAATAGCCAAACTTCCTCTATAAAAATTGTTGCGTAAGTGCGTTAGGACTGTGAAACATGTAATTCTGGATAGCGCACATATTAGTTTCTAAGTGAAGTCTTGATCCGACGACGGTAGTCCCCATAGTATTGGAGCTATGGACCTTTAAAGTTCTTTTTTTCATGATTTCCGCAGTCTATAACTCTCAAATGAAGCATTTGTGCACCCAGATTGATCTATACTTTTTGTCTTATTTTGGTGTCAGGAATCACCTCCCAGACGTTGTCGGTGTTGTTTTGAAACACCCTGTATAATGACTTGACGTAGTGCCATTTAAAATGATACAATTTTATGTTCGAATAGCACCATCATTAATCTTGTGATAATACTAGGTACAGCTTGTGCCAAAGAATTTAACTCTGCCAATATTTACGTGGCATAAGATTCCGTGTTCTTACGAGTTTGTTTATGTTTAAATGTTAGAAAATTGTATCATATGATAAATTTTTAAGTTTTAATGTCATTTAACTCACGTAATGTTTAAAGTTGATATATACATAAGTAAATAGGTTATATCAAAATGAACGAAACGATATGCTTCAAAGGAACTTTCCATTCGTATGTTTCAAGAAAATAAGTTACCTTCATGATATTCTCAAATGAGTTACCAAAATCATCTTTGCAGAAATCAACACAATTTTTGACTTTTTCAAATGAAACATCACAGAATCAAGGAAAGCCAAACTGCAGTGATAAATTGATTTAGCCTACTAATGATGTAGAAATCACTCTCCTAAATTAAATTGTCAACAAATGGAATGAAAATTGATACGTGGCAGTAAATCTCCGAGTTCGAAGTGAAAATGTTTGGTTTCTTTTCAAGATTTGTTGATCCTGTAATTGTATTTTAACTTCTAGTTTATAACCAATGTCTGTAAGAATAAATATATTTTGAAAATTTAATGCCGAGTTTTTCCTTATATGCTAGCTTGCAAAGATTCCTTAGCTAGATTGATTTCACTGAAAGCATTCTATAGATCAAAGCATTTTTTTTGCAGTCTTTTCCAAAGTGTAACTGTTACACTAGATAACTTGCAAAACACAAGATAGGATACTAAAACTGCCCTGTTATAGATGCTATGCAAAAGTAGAGGTCTGCTCGGGCTCGAGAAGAACCCTCGGGCCTAAACCTCGACCCGACACGCGGCTGGGCTCGGGTCTACAAAGCAAATATCACTTCGAGGCCTTCCGGGCTTGGGCAGTAAATTTTTAAATATACAACCATATTTCTCGGGCCTTTTCGGGTCTAACTTTCTAAATATACTGTACAGCAATATTTACTGGACCGTTCTTTCTAGAGAACTTTTAAAGCACAACTGCAAAATTAAACCTCTAATTGCTGTAAATAAAAATACAGTATTGCTTTAATTATCAAGTTTCTGGAATTCGGGCTTATTTCAGGTTCATTTTATTAACACACGAGCTCGGACCGGGCCCGGTCCTAAATGCTAAAACATATTTTGGACTCGGGTCGGGCCTTATGTTATAAGTTCATGGGCCGGGCTAAAAATTCCAGCCCGTGGAGACCTTTATGCAAAAGTAAGGAAGCCTTTATTGACGCCTTGCCTGTTCCTGGCTTACATTTTATTTCTTCAAGTTCGGCAATAGTAGGCTTCAAAATTTCTTTGAATAGTAGCACCGATTCATGCTTCTTAGACCATGGATATTCCCAAAGTTTGTGTTACCTACGTTTGTTTCAGTTTGGCAAAATTCTTTAAATTTATGTTCCACAATTTTTCCACAATATTTGTTGGTTTGTCACTTACACGAATGAATGTGCAGAATTAAGATACAACCCCGCATTAAATTACAAATATGTTATACCATTGAAGCATCGGAAAGACACAAATTGAGACAATAAGATACAATTGGTACACAAAGATTTAAGGTGTACTTTCTTGATTAAATCCTGAACTTCTCTTGCTTCCCGACTCATGACTCCAATGCCATCGTAGTCTTGTCCCTTAAATTGCTCATGTCCAATCCGAGACTACTTACACTTTTTTCTATCCCTTTGATAAGTCCTTTTCGATCACATCATAGCCCTTTCAAGCTAGCGCAAAACACAAGAAGTCTTCTTTAGGTAGAGTATGTACTCATCGAAATTTACACATGTAGTACATAATGAATTCCTATTAATATTTCTTTTGTTTAGACTTGAAGAATTCCGGGTGTCAGATAACCATGGTGATTGGAAATATGAGTCCGAAGTCTACATAATTTAAATCCAAAATATGTAGGCTCATGTATGAAATTGTATTTATATTATTGTGGTACTTACTTTTGAGAAGTGAGCCTAGGTAAGAGGGAAAATATTTCGAGCACTGCTCTTCTTCATGCTTTTCTTTCTGCAGTCTAACCATCTATTTGTGTCTCTTTGCTATAGCTTTCTTCAGCTTCAAACCAACGTGGTGACCATTAAAGTATTTCCTTTGCGGAAATATAGTACAACAGCAAAGTCTTTATACAATACAATTTTTATAACATTAAGGTAAAAATAATTGTAGCAGTCGTGTGTAGTGAGCAGTTGATAATAAGTGCAATGAATAGTAGAAAAATGTAGCGGTTGAGTTGATTGTAATTTTAACGCCCCTTTCAGCAGCGAGGCTATATGAGACGGGACCTACTGATTAACGTGGAACTCGAACTACTTAAGCTCCGCCGGGAATCAAACTCAGACCTCCGACGCCAATCCTATACTAAATTGATGAACCCTCGCCACGAGTTTAACGCCCCTTTAAGCATCGAGGCTATGTGAGACGAGACCTAGTGATATACGTGGAATCCGAACCACATGAACTCACGCCGGGAATCAAACCCAGGTCTTCCACACCAAAGGCGCGTACACTAAACGCTTAGCCAAAAATATTTTAACAACCGGTTCTGGCGAACCAGCTGAATAGCACCAGTGGACAGTGAGGAATTCCCTCGTAATATCTAGGGTGCTCATATTCGGCGCGCGACACCTGGGATCGATTCCTGGTGGGAGTTTATGTGGTTCAGATTCCACGTTAAGATATTGGTCCACGTCTTAAATTACCTCGACGCTGAACAGGGTACTAAACTCCAAATTAATCCACCACCCAACCAATCGACGTCGGAATCGGGAGCGCCTTTCCGTCATAATTAGAGTATAGTGGCTCAATGATAGAGCGCTCAGTGTTGGTTTCAAGTTCATAGGCTCGATTCCAGGCTATGTTATGTAAACTTGTGTTGAACTGCACTGTGTCCATTTATTTCTAAGAGTTTTATATTGCCTTCCACTTCGTTCCTCAGTTCCTTTCATTAATCATTTAGTTCACTTATCATCTGTTTCCTTTAGTCTCCAGGATAAAATCGTGCAATGTAAAAATTCCCATTTCATTTCATAGAAGTAGACCAATAATGCAGTTTTGAATTTCCGAAATAACTTTTCGGCTACATGTTTTCACAGAAGTGTTCCAAATAAGTGAAGAATACTCAATTTTGGATCTTACGTAAGAAAAGGAAAGCAATTTTAAAATATTACCATTTATAAATTTTTTGGTCGTTCTGATAAGAAACCCAAGATTTCTATATGCATCTTTGTTAATATTTGCCACATGATACGCAAAGGTTAATTTTTTTGTCTAATATCACACCTAAATCTTTAATTGTATCTAATTTTTCTAAATTTATTCCATTGATCGAATAAGTAAAATCATGTTTTTTCACGTCTACTGTATGTGATGGTTTTGCACTTACTAATATTTACTTCAAGTCTATTGGCAGTACACTAGTTTAGTATATTAGTTAGGTCCTGTTGCAACAGTAGACAGTCAGCTATAGATTTCACATTTGCAAATATTTTTAAATCATCTACAAAGAGTAATTTGTGAGAGTTATGGATATAAAATGGTAGATCATTAATACATAATGAAAACAAAAGAGGTCCGAGATTAGATCCTTAGGGGACTCCGGAATTTACACGAAAACTTTTAGTTTTAAATTCTTTATACAGAACGGATTGTCTACGTTCATTCAAGTACGAATTGAAAGAAGTTATCATAGAAGGACTAAAATTAAAAGTGGCAATTTTCTGAATTAGTATGTCATGATCCACAGTATGAAATGCTTTATGAAAATCCGTATATATTATATCTACCTGTCCATTGTTATCGAAGGATGAAGTTATGAAATCCGAAATGATGGTGAGATTAGTTATCGTGGATTTCTTCTGTAGGAAGCCATGTTGATATATATATGAAATTGAAGATTTACCATGATGCATGACCTGATCATAAATGACACTTTCAAATATCTTCGCAGTTGTTGGTAATAAAGATACTGGACGATAGTTTTCTATGCTATTTTTATTGCCGGGTTTTGGAACCGGGCATATTATTGACTCTTTCAATATGTCCGGAAAAAACATTTGTCCTTATTGAGAGGTTAAATAAGGTATATAGCGGATATTTAAAAATATTACTACAACCCTTCACAATATAAGGTGGTATATTATCAGACCCAATGGCCTTATTCGGTTTCAGTTTCTTTATTGCATTCTCAATATCTTTTGTACTAATCTCCATAATATAAGTTCTGATATTCCCCATGTAGCTATTTTTTCTCATGTGAGTCAATACTATTTTTAGTTGAGGAGGAGGATTTATTGTAAATGGACTGGAAGTGTTGAGCAAAAGCTGTAGCAATTTCATTATTTTCAGTCAGAATCCGTTTGTCATAGGTCATAGACTCAGACGGAAAATGTCGAGATTTATTTTTAATGTAGGTCCACAAGTGTTGTGGGTCTTCGGTTATATTATTTTCAGCGTTAAAGATAATATCATTATGTGCTATTGCTATTTCACGCTTCACTTCTGTACGTAGTCTGCAATACTCGTTATAATGATATACGAGTAGCTGATTAGTCGTTCCCCTCTCCTTAAGCCATTTTGTGCGATGTTGCCATTTAAGTTTTATTTTTTGTATTATACTGTTAGTAAACCAGCAAGGGCAACTTTTTTGCGTCGACCTTTTCATGGGAATGCACTTCTCAAATATGTCATAAATTGCTTTATAGAATTCTTCTACTGCTTTATTTGGATCCGTATATTTGTTTAGGTATTGCCAGTGGCGTAGCAGCTGCCCCCGCAACCCCCGCAGTCCGGGAGGCCCCGATGTATAGGGGCCCCGAAGTCTTGCGATGAATAAAGTTTTAAAGAAGTAGAACTTCCACCTTACTTGTGTCGGCTTTACAAGTGGGGCCCCTTCTCTATACTTTGCGGGGGGGCCCGCAAAAGTGTGCTACGCCACTGGGTATTGCCAATCTATTCTCGCTAACTCATTATAAATATTATCATAATTTTCTTTCGTAAAATTGAAACCAAATATGTTTGTTTTGTTTTTTATTCTAGATGATTTAACATGAGGAAAGTTTATACAAAGAGATGGGTGGTAATTACCTTCTTTAATTAATGGGCGTGGTTCTCTTATTACTGTTTCATTGGAAAGATTACTTATTAATAAATCTAATGTTCTCCCTAAGCTATTTGTAACATTATTGAGTGATTTCATGTCATGATATAACATAAAATGATAGAGACTTTGGGATTTACTCGTTGACTGTAGAAAATCAAAGTTTGTACCAGTTATTTCAGGCAAATTCATATCACCTATTGTACAGTTACTTTCGATAAAATGAAAAAAATATTCGTATAATGAAATATCTGAGTTTGGTACAAAATACACAACACAGATATAAAGCGATTTGTCATTATCCATAGTTCTTACTAGAATGCCTTCTGGGTTCTGGTCAATAACAGCTACTTGACTTACTTCCAGGTTCTGAACTGCCAGCAACATCCCTATCCTCTTGTTTTACCACTTGTATTATAGTGCCTATCTTTATGATGCACTAGGTATCTGTTATCGAAATAACTTTGAATCAAAATAATCACAAGACAATCAGGTCTCTGTTATTGCTACGATATCATAATTGTTCAACGAAATGTTGCTCGGCAAAGTGTATCGTAAAGGAGAGATTTTTTTCGTTTATTTTCTCAAAATCTCGCACCGTTTGAAGATTTGAGATTGGAGTTTTTAATTCATGTATGATCACCGTTTTCTTTCTTCTTGCATTTAGTATGTAATAATCAAATAGAGTACACACACAATTAATTATAATGTCAGTAATATATGGTGTTCATTAGCCAAAACACTCTGAACGATAAACATTCATCTTAGACTGGAGAATGGTTATCCTTCGTTTTTCATTATCATTTGTCCATGAAATAAACACCTGAGAGATATACTAACGATGTATATAGTTATGTGGTATTGGAATGTATAACTCGTAGGATTTAATGCTTTACTTTTTAAAATTTCAATAGTTTCAGTGTACCCGTCACTTAAAAAATTATAATAAAGAAATAACAGCCTTTTATTTTAATATTCAGTTAGAACTAAATAATTTAAACAAAATTTGCAATCGGTCAGTGAAAACGGTATATTTCTAGAACTTGTGGGCTTCCGAGATATCTTTGTCGAAAGAATTGACCACAAACATATAAACGTCCACAAACATATAAACTTTTTTGACAACAAATTTATGAACATAGCGTTTTAATATATAGATAGGCATTTAGAGACCTATTTTATGAAATAGTCAGAGTAGGTCAAATAGAATTTGCTATAGGCAGCTTATAACACCCCAAAATAAATTTCTCTCAAGTTATCTTTATAATATCTTTAATGTAAAGGCATTTTGCATATTCATGACTTCACAACGATTTATAACATTATTACTACCCAATACGTATCAATAACAAAAATATTAAAAAAGAATCAACAGTGAATCAAGAAAGAAACAGTTAAATCTAATATTGATATTGAATAGTTTATTTTGCCTTATGTTATATTCACCTTTAAATTATATCCCTTGGCTGAGTTATGCCCCAGAACCCACAAATTTTCTACAATATCAGCAATTTCAAGTAGCGAGTTGAGATACAGGATTGTGATTTGCTTGTCTTCCTCTCCATGAGTTTCTTTAGCGAATTTACCTTCGGCATATACTCCAATACAGAACTTAGGGAATCTAAGACAGCGTGCACTACATTTAATTTTCCATACCCTGATATTTTCAATGTATAACGCCTATAAATGCATTTTTTAAATTAAATCTAAGTTAACTTCCTTAACAATAGCAGATTGAAAAATTGCGAAAATGAATCAACATTGTACGTCCATTTTGACGCCATTGTTAGTAGAAGCGCCGGTTGCTTTCTAGGGCCAGGCTACGAGTATCGTTTAACATTCTGGAGCCAAAAGATTATATTTTACTATGTTAACAAGTGACAATTGAAACCCATATAACGGTATCGTGACTCGAAAAAGCTGGTGAGATGAAACACAAAAGTGGGTATCACGGCCCCATGAATAACAGTACTTGAGACCCAATTTTGGGTCTCATGGCAATCAACCTGATAGTTCCTATCCATTTCTTTACAACTGGTAGAGAAAAATTCTGAGTGATGTGCAGAAACTTTGCTCTGCTCTAGGTGTACTGGTATATTTTTTATCAAATTATTTGTGGAAGAACAAGACTTACACTTTAAAGTTAGATCCGAACAACTTGTAATCCCACTGGGAATCGAACTCTGGAAGTCTTGATCACGAAGCGACGAGTTTATTGACTCATCCAACATGGACGAGGTTATAATACACTAATGTGCGACGTTCACCTTCAATAGGTGACCTTTTAGAAGCGAGATATGTTACTAAGAAATTGGAAGTAGCCAGTAAATTCACAGAAGCAGAAAATGGACATTTGATTTGGGACACTGAACGGAGATTAACTAGAGAAAGAAAGGCTATGAGGCTAAACTATACAGAGGATATCCAAACCGATTCGGAAGATGAAAGAGGGACACAGGTTCCTAAGAGGAAATTATTCTCGTTAAAGCCACCCCTGATCTTTGAAGATAGCGACTCGCTTAAAGGTAAGAAATGTTCCTGAATCCATTGGCTTCTGAAATAGTCTATATTGTTTTACATCAAATGAAACTTCACCAATGTATGAAACAGTTTGTCCCCTGGTCAGGGTGCAAAGTTACGGGCAGCTTGAGGAAGATTCTCTTACTAAAATTTCTCGGGAAGTAAAATTTTATTTATTTCACATATCTTTGCAGTTGAGAAGAGCAGAGCTCTTTTTCTCCACTGAGATTGAGACGATTTCGCACCCTGGGTAGTTCCTAAGAACGCTTTAGAACGGGACCGAAGAACAAAAGCAAATGCCATTTCGTAATCGAAACGAGCGCCGGTATAAGAAGGAAGCTGATTGGAGAGAGCAAAATATATCTGATGTATGAGGTCCACAGAGTCGAGGACTTTGTAACAATTCCAAGATGTTTGTTTTGTTTCGACTATGGTCACATGAGTAAACATTGCAAAGAGGAGGAAAAAATTTGCATACAGTGCGGCAAACATAGACACGAACGTTCAAATTGTATTGAAAAATTCAAGGCAAAGATCTGTAACAAAAGAACCGCCAACAAAAGAAAAAAAGAAATGTGAGGCTAAATCAGAGAAGGACTGTGCAACCCACAAAATGTTTTACGAGCGCACCATCGCAAGGATAGACTACGATGGATAAGTATCCTGAAAGATTTATTTATAAACAACAGGGAGAAAACACAAAAAGTAAAAAAGAAAAGTCAGTCCAATATAATAAGAGATAAAATTAGGTCTGAAAATAGAAGCAAGAATTTCCTCAAAGCAAAATTTGAAGATTGACTAGAAAAATCAACACTAATAAGCAGCGCAGAAAAGGATATTATAATAGAAGGGGAATATATCTATCTTGAAGATACGAACACGTGTCTAATACATCTCATTAATCTTTTAACAAAATTCCCAAAAGGTTTTGCGGAGAACGTGGTTAAAACTCATGAAAACTTTAAAATAGACAAAATGTATTATGTGGATATTAAAGAGGGAGACAAAGTCATCAGAGTATATTACTCCTCGAATAAGTTTCGCACCAACTTCATCCATATAAGTTCAAATAAAGAATCGGCTCTGGAAGACCTAGAAATAGTGTTAAGATTTATTTTAACGCTGGAGATAAGTAAAGATAAAATAAGAAAAGATAAAATAAGAAGCGCTAGTCCCAGCACTTGCGATGGGGTTATGGAGCAAAAAGCCACAAGGAGCAATCCAGAGACTATTCAAAACAATAAAAAATACGCAAAAACTACCCCTAAAAATGAAAATAATGGACTCAAGCCTCCTCCGTAGCTCAAAACTGGCACTTGAATATTACGAAAAAGAATGTAGCAAGACGGTTTGTCATGGATACAATGAGAATGAAGTTAGAAAAGTCCTAGAACACCCACAAACAAAAATAATGAAAGAAAGTATTAAAGAGATGGAAAAGAAAACAGATTGGGATGCATCTGACAAGATGGACAGACTACTAATAGGAAGGAAAAAATATGAGAACAAAGAAATACCTGACAAGGAAAAACTATATAAAAACATTGAAACGCAGATGATCCTTGGAAGATTAGAAGAGCCTAAATTGCTAACTACGGTATTGAGACACTTAGTGCGACAACATATTGAACTCGGAAGAAACATTGTCTTCCCGCAGTTGGAAGACGTGGATGAAATAGAACTAAAGGCAAATGGGATAACATCTGATCCATACAATCTTTTAGAACATGTTAACAAAGTATACAAAAGAAGAGAAATGACACTGGACTTGCAAAAGGTGTATCGAGAGTTCGCTAAACAATATGGGAGAATCGTCTATGACCATAAAGCAGAGTGGCCACATTGCCACGTCAAAATTTTTAATCCTTGACCATCAAAATGGTTGAATTAACTGCAAACAATACGATTAAAATCATGCAGATAAACGAAGGAAACTCAATAACGGTCATGGACGAGATTCAAGAATTAGCAGAAAAAGAGGAGATAGATATTATTCTCATACAGGAACCTTACACCAAAAACAATAAATTAACAGTAATGGGATCAATGGAGGTTATCTATGCAGGAGAGGAACCTAAGAAAACTAACACAGGTGATAAACCAGGCACGGGGGAGAAAACGAACAAAAATAACACAGGAGAGAAACCAATGGCGGTTATAGTAAATAGAAACAAGAATTTCAAAATATTAAATTTAATTCAATTTAGAGATCCGTGGACAATTAGCATCGAACTCAAAACAGAAATCGGAAATTATAAAATCATAAATTGCTACTGTCAGTTTAGTCTGGACATCGAACCTTTTTTAATAAATTTGACAAAAATATACGAAACATATAAAAATGACGAAATACTTATTTGTATGGATGCAAATACCAAATCACCAACCTGGAATAGTAGGATTACGGATGAAAAAGGGAAAAAGTTAGAAGAAATGATCGCGCAAAATGAGCTAGTGGTTATAAATGAAGAAGGACATCCGCCAACATTTAGAAACACACAAGGTGGGGAATCGAATATAGACGTAACATTATCAACGTTACAACTAAGTAACAGAATATGCAACTGGAGGGTCTTGGATACGGCCACGCTAAGTGAGCACAATGTTATTATGTTCGAGGTTGACGGTACAAATGTGAAAGAAAATAAGAAAGCACAAGAAAACACACTAATCTACAACACCAAAAGAATAAACTGGGAAAAATTTTGGAGAAACATAAACTTACCGAATATAAATGACGATGATGATGTGGATGATTTGTCAGTAAAAAAATAGAAGCCGAAATAATAAACGCTATCAAAAGTTCAACAAAAACAAAATCACAATATGACAAACAGATTAAAATAAAAATATTTTGGAATGGGGAGTTGGAAAATCTGAAAACGAAAACCAGAAAAGCAACGAAATTATACCAAGCCACGTGGGATGCCAAACTCAAACAAAGAAGACTAGAAAAATATAGAGAAATTAAAAACAAATATAAAGATAAACTAAAAGAAACAAAATTAAAAAGTTGGAAAGCATTTTTAAGGAAAAACATAAATCTAGACATATGGGGCGAACCATATAAAATAATTCGTAACAAAGTGATCAAGCCAACAACACTTTCTACCCTCAAAATGGACAATGGAGATCATACCAAGGGTTGGGAAAATACAGTGAATTATTTAATGACAAAGCTCTTACCGAATGACGACCCAACTAAAGACAACGATGAACATAGGCAGACATGAAATCAGATGAAAATACCACCTAGAAATGATGAACAAATAGAAGAAACTACGACCGAAGAGATAATAGCATACATAAAAACGTTGAAAAACAAGAAAGCCGCAGGACCGGACAATATAAAATTAGAAATATACAAGGATCAAATGGAGAAATGGTCACCATACTTATCGAGACTGTGCAACTTGTGTCTAAAACAGAGAAGGGTACCTAAAAACTGGAAGAAAGCCAATTTAGTCATAATAAAAAAGAATGACAACAAAATGAACGACGATCCAAAAGCGTACAGACCAATATGTCTTCTAAATACAATTGGCAAATTCTTCGAGAGTTATCGTAAAAAGATTAAACAAATACAGAAATATAGAAAATGATAGGCTACAACATGGTTTTCGGAAAGGAAGAAGTACTGAGACTGCAATAAGGAGACTTTTGGAACTAATTGAAAAGGGTAAGACGGAGAAATATCAGGTAGTAATATACGTAGATATAAGTGAGTCCTTTGATAACCTATTGTGGCCATCACTAGTTAAGCAATTTAAAGAAATGGGGTACCAAAGTCTCTGTATGAACTGATGATAGATTACTGTAACCATAGGAACATAACATACATAGCACCAAATAAAAATATAACTACATATAGTACAAAAGAATGCCCACAAGGATCCATATCTGGCCCTACTTTGTGGGATATTGTAATAGATCCATGTTTGAAATGTCTTAATCGACTTGAAGAAACAGAAGAAGTAGTTGGTTATGCTGATGACATAGCGATAGTGTTGTCGGCATCTTCAAGACTCGAAGTAGAAAGAAAGGGAAAATAATACTAGAAAAGCTACAAAAATGGTGTTCAACAAATAATTTAAATCTTTCCGGAACAAAAACAAAGTATATAATTTTTGGACAGAAAATTCAAAGAGGTCCTATTCTAAAGATATCCAACAAAAAGATAGAAAGAGTTAAAGAGTTTAAGTACCTGGGAGTATGGATAGATAAAAAATTAAATTACGGAAAACATATAGAGGAGATTACGAATAAGAGCAAAAAGTTGCACACAAATTACTAACAATAGCAAGAAGGGACTACCAAATCCCTAAGAGGATATTGCAAACTTACAACAAAACAGCGATCATGCCAGTATTTAGCTATTGTGCCAGTGTCTGGTGCCACAGACTTTTTATGAACATAAAACTAAGACAAACAATAAATCGGGCACAAAGAGGGGTACTTATAAGAACCCTAAATGTAATAAAAACCATGTCAACGGAGGCTCTACAGGTACTGGTTCAGGAAGAACCAATACATTTCCAGGTACTAAGACAGGCCTATAAAATGTGGACGAAAAATAACGAAATTACAAAAATTTTAGAAATACTAGAACAAATTCCAAATAACGAAACAGAGTTAGATAAAACTATTGAAAGGAAATGGCAACGGAAATGGGAAAACTCAAGTAAAGGACAGAAACTAAAAGAATATATACCGACGATAAAAATAAGGGAAGAGATGCCAAACCTAAATAAGGAGACCATGGCTGATTTTCTGGCCAGAAAATCAGACATGTATCTGCGGAATGGCCCAGACACCCGAACATGTAACATAAACTTGTGTACAGTTTATAACTAGAGAAGATATAATAAATATCAGAGATGAACTCAAAAATGAAACATGGGAAAACTTCAGACAGGATAAAATAAAGTTATAGAAGTTCCAAGAATTGACAAAACACGTAGTGGGAAACATGTAGAATAGAAGAATTGAAAACAGAAGGAGGAGAGAACGGAACACAAACTAGTTTTAGAGAAAAATATAACATACAGAATTCCATTTACAAATAATAAATAAATTTTATAAAATTCCTGGAATGAAAATCGGAATAGGAAGACGCTACTCTTGTTTTGTGTTTAGTGTTATATTGTTAATTGTGTGTCTTAAATGTGAATGTTTGGTGCGATCTCAAGAAATAAACAAAATAATAACATAAAAAGAAGTAATAAAAGACAGGAAAAACTCAGAAAAAATTTGTACAAACCAATATTTGTTTCGCACTGTGTCTCTTGTTGTTATATTGTTGTTAATGTATATTCTTATTAATTTACTTTCAGGTGGCGGTAAAGGAAGCAGCCCAAAATAGTGCAATGAAAATTTTAATGAATGACAAAATGATAAGAAAAGAACATTTATCTTATATATATTAGTAATATTCTTTTACAGGTTTGTCCGTTTTTGTAAAAGAAAAAGAAAATAATAATAATAAAAATGAAAATTATAAAAAATTTTTTAAAGGTACATTAAAGGGCAT